>NW_027488366.1:18484848-18787878 GCF_051014445.1 Colletes latitarsis
CACTGAAACTGTCAATGAAACCTGGTTTCGATCAATATTTTAGAGGATAACGCATGTTAGGTCTCGGTTAGCCCTGGGATTTTCACTCATGAGACTCATACTTTCGCATTCTTCACATACTTGTTGAACTGATCCTGGGTTTTTTCTGGTTTGGATCACGTAGTAATGTGGTACCACACTGAAACAGTCAATTAAACCTGGTTTCGATCAATATTTTAGAGAATAATTCATGTTAGGTCTAGGTTAGGTCTGGGATTTGCTCTCATCAGGCTCATACTTTCGCACACTTCACATACTCGTTTGACAGATCCTGGGTTATTTTCTGGTTTGGATCGCATAGTAATGTGGTACCACACTGAAACAGTCGATTAAACCAGGTTTCGATCAATATTTTTGAGGATAACGCATGTTAGGTCTAGGTTAGGCCAGGGATTTTCACTCATCAGACTCATACTTTCGCATTCTTCACATACTTGTTGAACGGATCCCGGGTTTCGTCTGGTTTGGATCACGTAGTAATGTGGGACCACACTGAAACAGTCGATTAAACCAGGTTTCGATCAATATTTTTGAGGATAACGCATGTTAGGTCTAGGTTAGGCCTGGGATTTTCACTCATCAGACTCATACTTTCGCATTCTTCTCATACTTGTTGAACGGATCCTGGGTTTTTTCTGGTTTGGATCTCGTAGTAATATGGTACCACGCTGAAACAGTCAATTAAACCTGGTTTTGATCAATATTTTAGAGAATAATTCATGTTAGGTCTAGGTTAGGTCTGGGATTTGCTCTCATCAGGCTCATTCTTTCGCATATTTCTCATACTTGATGGCTAGATCCTGGGCTTTTTCTGGATTGCATCACGTAGTAATGAAGTACAACACTGAAACAGTCAATTAAACCTGGTTTCGATCAATATTTTAGAGAATAATTCATGTTAGGTCTAGGTTAGGTCTGGGATTTGCTCTCATCAGGCTCATTCTTTCGCATATTTCTCATATTTGATGGCTAGATGCTGGGCTTTTTCTGGATTGCATCACGTAGTAATGAAGTACAACACTGAAACAGTCAATCAAACCTGGTTTCCATCAATATTTTAGAGGACATCGCATGTTAGGTCTAGGTTAGCCCTGGGATTTTCACTCATCAGACACATACTTTCGCATTCTTCACATACTTGTTGAACGGATCCTGGGTTTTTTCTGGTTTGGTTCACGTAGTAATGTGGTACCACACTGAAACATTCAATTAAACCTGATCTTGATAAATATTTTAGAGGATAACGCATGTTAGGTTTGGGTTAAGTCTAGGATTCGCCCTCATCAGGCCCATACTTTCGCATATTTCTCATACTTCATGGCTAGATCCTGGGCTGTTTCTGGATTGTATCACGTAGTAATGAGGTACCACGCTGAAACAGTCAATTAAACCTGGTTTCGATCAATATTTTAGAGGATAACGCAAGTTAGGTGTGGCAACCGCTGCCTGAGGGACGGGCGATTCCCCCCCAGTTGGAAGGTGGCGAGGATGGTCCTCCTCCGGAAGGAGGGTCGGCCCGCGGAGTCTCCCTCCGCATACCGGCCCATTTGTCTCCTCGACGAGGTGGGCAAGCTCTTCGAGCGTGTGATTGCTGCCCGCCTCGTCGAGCACCTGTCGCGGGGTGATCCCGGTCTGGCCGACTGCCAGTTCGGTTTCCGGGGGGGCCGATCGACTATCGACGCGATAGGTCGTGTGAGGGCCCTCTCGGAGGCGGCCGTCTCCCGGGGAGGGGTGGCATTGGCAATATCCAAGGATATTGCCAATGCCTTTAACACCCTCCCCTGGGAAGAGATAAGGAGGGGACTCGAATATCATCGAGTCCCCCCTTGTCTCAGGGCGGTCGTCGGGGATTATCTCCGCGGCAGGTGGATCGAGTATCCGGGCCGGGATGGTGATATGCGGAGGGTGGTGTACTGCGGTGTTCCGCAGGGGACGGTCCTCGGGCCACTCCTGTGGAACATCGCGTACGACTCGGTGTTGCGGGCCGGCCTCCCCGACGGCGTCAGCACGGTGTGTTATGCGGATGACACACTGGTGCTGGCCGTCGGGGCGCACTGGGGGAGGGCCATGCGTCGCGCGGAGGAGGGGTCGCAACGCGTCGTCGACCGGATCAGGGGAATGGGGATGACGGTGGCGGTCCATAAGACCGAGGTGATTGCGTTTCATTCACCTCGGCAGGATCCGCCACCCCCTCTGATCCGGGTGGGTGGGGCTGACATCGAGGTGAAGCCCCAGATCAGGTATCTGGGGCTGATCCTCGATAGCCACTGGCGTTTCGTGGAGCATTTCCGCTGCCTGGTCCCCCGGTTGGAAAGGATGGTTGCGGCTCTGGGCCGGATCCTGCCCAACCTGGGGGGCCCGGCGGGCCGAGTTCGTCGCCTCTATGTGGCAATGGTCCAGTCGGTGGCCCTATACGGGGCCCCCGTCTGGGCGGACGACCTGGCTGCCTCCCGGCGCAGCATGACTATGCTGCGTCGGGTGCAGAGGCGCATGGCGCTCAGGGTCGTCCGCGGGTATCGGACCATGTCACATGAGGCGGCGACGGTTCTAGCGGGGATGCCGCCCATGGACCTGCTCGCGCGGTCGCACGCGGTGATGTACCGGCACCGCGTCGACCGTCGCGCGGGGGTGGGGGCGGTCCCGGGCGGGCAGGAACCTGCTTGGGGCGATTTGAAGCGCCAGGCCCGGCAGTCCGTGTTGCTCGCGTGGCAGGAGCGGCTGGCTCTGCCAACCGCGGGGCACCGGACTGTCGGGGCGGTTCGGCCACTCCTGAAGGAGTGGCTGGACAGAGGCCATGGCAGCCTCACCTACCGGATGGCACAGGTATTTTCCGGGCATGGCAGCTTCGGAAGATACCTGTGCCGGATAGGGAAGGAGCCGACGGCGCGTTGCTGCCACTGCGACGCTGAGCAGGACACGGCGGATCATACCCTGGAGGTATGCCCCGCGTGGGAGGGGGAGCGCCGTATCCTGGTCGGCGTCGTCGGGCGGGATGTCTCGCTGCCGGGCGTGGTGCGCGCCATGCTCGGCAGCGAGGAGAAGTGGAGGGCCGTGGCCTCCTTCTGCGAGAACGTAATGCTGCAGAAGGAGGCCGCGGGGAGGGAACGCGAGCTTCAGCGGCGCGCTGAAGCTCGCGCTCGTGCGGTGGCCCGAGGTCGTCGCCCGGTCGCAAGGCGTCGCGGGCGGCCGCCACGGCGTGGCGGATGACCTAGGCTGGGAGGGGGGTCCTGAGGGGACCCTCCTCCCGCCAGGCGGCGCCGGGTCGGACCGGTTGGGGGTAGGAGTGCCTCCCCCTACCGGTCCGACGCAAGGGGAGGCACCTTCGGCGGTCTGGTGCGGCCGTGAACGCCCGGCCGCCGAGGGGTGGAAACGGGGTCGCGGGCGGTTGCGAGTTGGGGCTCGCAGCCGCCACTAAACGCGGCCCCGGGATGGATAGCGGCGGGATGGAGTGGCCCCGTCCCGCCGCTATGAGGCAGTGTGTCTACTGGGGGGACCGATTGTCCCCCGGGGGATGGGCGCGAAAGCGCGGGCACGGGGAGGATACCGGAAGAATGCTTCGAGCGATTCCCGGTATCCTCCCAAAGCGTGCCGAAGGGTCACCGTGGGGTTTTTAGTGGGTAGGTCCCGCGCCTGTCGTTGTACGGGCGCGGGGAATCCCACACACCCCTCCCACCTCTCCCCAAGGAGGTGGGAGGGAGTCTTTCGAAGATTTTCCCCACGACAAAAAAAAAAAAAAAAAAAAAAAAAAGTTAGGTGTGGCATAGGTCTGGGATTCGCCCTCATCAGGCTCATACTTTCGCATTCTTCACATACTTGTTGAACGGATCCTGGGTTTTTTCTAGTTTGTATCACGTAGTAATGTGGGACCACACTGAAACAGTCAATTAAACCTGGTTTCGATCAATATATTAGAGAATAATTAATGTTAGGTCTAGTTTAGGCCTGTGATTTTCACTCATCAGACTCATACTTTCGCACTCTTCTCATACTTGTTGAACGGATCCTGGGTTTTTTCTGGTTTGGATCACGTAGTAATGTGGTACCACACTGAAACATTGAATTAAACCTGGTCTTGATAAATATTTTAGAGGATAACGCATGTTAGGTCTGGGTTAGGTCTAGGATTTGCCCTCATCAGGCTCATACTTTCGCAATTTTCTCATACTTCATGGCCGGATCCTGGGCTTTCTCTGGATTGCATCACGTAGTAATGAAGTACAACACTGAAACAGTCAATTAAACCTGGTTTCCATCAATATTTTAGAGCACAACGCATGTTAGGTCTAGGTTAGGCCTGGGATTTGCCCTCATCAGGGTCATACTTTCGAAGTTTTAACATACATATTGGTCTGATCGAGGGTTTTTTCCGCTTTGGATCACGTAGTAAAGTGGTACCACACTGAAACAGTCTATTAAACCTGGTCTTGATAAATATTTTAGAGGATATCGCATGTTAGGTCTGGGTTAGGTCTAGGATTTGCCCTCATCAGGCTCCTACTTTCGCAATTTTCTCATACTTCATGGCCGGATCCTGGGCTATTTCCGGATTGGATCACATAGTAATGTGGTACCACACTGAAACAGTCAATTACACCTGGTTTTCATCAATATTTTAGAGGACAACGCATGTCAGGTCTAGGTTAGGTCTGGGATTTGCTCTCATCAGGGTCATACTGTCGCAGTTTTAACTTACTTGTTGAACGGATCCTGGGTTTTTTCTGGTTTGGTTCACGTAGTAATGTGGTACCACACTGAAACATTCAATTAAACCTGGTCTTGATAAATATTTTAGAGGATAACGCATGTTAGGTTTGGGTTAGGTCTAGGATTTGCCCTCATCAGGCTCATACTTTCGCATCTTTCTTATTCTTCATGGCTAGATCCTGGGCTGTTTCTGGATTGTATCACATAGTAATGTGGTACCACGCTGAAACAGTCGATTAAACCTGGTTTCGATCAATATATTAGAGGATAACGCAAGTTAAGTCTGGGATAGGTCTGGGATTTGACCTCATCAGACTCATACTTTCGCGTTTTTCACATACTTGTTGAACAGATCCTGGGTTTTTTCTGGTTTGGATCACGTAGTAATGTGGTACCACACTGAAACAGTCGATGAAACCTGGTTTCGATCAATATTTTAGAGGATAACGCAAGTTAAGTCTGGGATTGGTCTGGGATTTGACCTCATCAGACTCATACTTTCGCACACTTCACATACTCGTTGAACAGATCCTGGGTTATTTTCTGGTTTGGACCACATAGTAATGTGGTACCACACTGAAACAGTCGATTAAACCAGGTTTCGATCAATATTTTTGAGGATAACGCACGTTAGGTCTAGGTTAGGCCTGGGATTTTCACTCATCAGATTCATACTTTCGCATTCTTCACATACTTGTTGAACGGATCCTGGGTTTTTTCTGGTTTGGATCACGTAGTAATGTGGGACCACACTGTAACAGTCAATTAAACCTGGTTTCGATCAATACTTTAGAGAATAATTCATGTTAGGTCTAGGTTAGGTCTGGGATTTGCTCTCATCAGGTTCATTCTTTCGCATATTTCTCATACTTGATGGCTATATCCTGGGCTTTTTCTGGATTGCATCACGTAGTAATGAAGTACAACACTGAAACAGTCAATTAAACCTGGTTTCCATCAATATCTTAGAGGACAACGCAAGTTAGGTCTGGGATAGGTCTGGGATTTGCCCTCATCAGGCTCATTGTTTCGCGTTTTTCACATACTTGTTGAACAGATCCTGGGTTTTTTCTGGTTTGTATCACGTAGTAGTGTGGTACCACACTGAAACTGTCCATTAAACCTGGTTTGCATCAATATTTTAGAGGATAACGCATGTTAGGTCTAGGTTAGACCTGGGATTTTCACTCATCAGACTCATACTTTCGCATTCTTCACATACTTGTTGAACAGATCCTGGGTTTTTTCTGGTTTGTATCACGTAGTAGTGTGGTACCACACTGAAACTGTCCATTAAACCTGGTTTGCATCAATATTTTAGAGGATAACGCATGTTAGGTCTGGGATAGGTCTGGGATTTGACCTCATCAGACTCATACTTTCGCACACTACACATACTCGTTGAACAGTTCCTGGGTTATTTTCTGGTTTGGATCACGTAGTAATGTGGTACCACACTGTAACAGTCGATTAAACCAGGTTTCGATCAATATTTTAGAGTATAACTCATGTTAGGTCTAGGTTAGGCCTGGGATTTTCATTTATCAGACTCATACTTTCGCATTCTCCACATACTTGTTGAACGGATTCTGGGTTTTTTCTGGTTTGGATCACGTAGTAATGTGGGACCACACTGAAACAGTCAATTAAACCTGGTTTGGATAAATATTTTAGAGGATAACGCATCTTAGGTCTGGGTTAGGTCTAAGATTTGCCCTCATCAGGCACACAGTTTCGCGTTTTTCACATACTTGTTGAACAGATCCTGGGTTCTTTCTGGTTTGGATCACGAAGTAGTGTGGTACCACACTGAAACAGTCCATTAAACCTGGTTTCGCTCAATATTTTAGAGGATAACGCATGTTAGGTCTAGGTTAGGTCTGGGATTTGCTCTCATCAGGCTCATTCTTTCGCATATTTCTCATACTTGATGGCTAGATCCTGGGCTTGTGCTGGATTGCATCACGTAGTAATGTAGTACCACACTGAAACTGTCAATGAAACCTGGTTTCGATCAATATTTTAGAGGATAACGCATGTTAGGTCTCGGTTAGCCCTGGGATTTTCACTCATGAGACTCATACTTTCGCATTCTTCACATACTTGTTGAACTGATCCTGGGTTTTTTCTGGTTTGGATCACGTAGTAATGTGGTACCACACTGAAACAGTCAATTAAACCTGGTTTCGATCAATATTTTAGAGAATAATTCATGTTAGGTCTAGGTTAGGTCTGGGATTTGCTCTCATCAGGCTCATACTTTCGCACACTTCACATACTCGTTTGACAGATCCTGGGTTATTTTCTGGTTTGGATCGCATAGTAATGTGGTACCACACTGAAACAGTCGATTAAACCAGGTTTCGATCAATATTTTTGAGGATAACGCATGTTAGGTCTAGGTTAGGCCAGGGATTTTCACTCATCAGACTCATACTTTCGCATTCTTCACATACTTGTTGAACGGATCCCGGGTTTCGTCTGGTTTGGATCACGTAGTAATGTGGGACCACACTGAAACAGTCAATTAAACCTGGTTTCGATCAATATTTTAGAGAATAATTCATGTTAGGTCTAGGTTAGGTCTGGGATTTGCTCTCATCAGGCTCATTCTTTCGCATATTTCTCATACTTGATGGTTAGATCCTGGGCTTTTTCTGGATTGCATCACGTAGTAATGAAGTACAACACTGAAACAGTCAATTAAACCTGGTTTCCATCAATATCATAGAGGACAACGCAAGTTAGGTCTGGGATAGGTCTGGGATTTGCCCTCATCAGGCTCATACTTTCGCACACTTCACATACTCGTTGAACAGATCCTGGGTTTTTTCTGCTTTGGATCACGTAGTAAAGTGGTACCACACTGAGACAGTCCATTAAACCTGGTTTGGATCAGTATTTTAGAGGATAACGCATGTTAGGTCTAGGTTAGCCCTGGGATTTTCACTCATCAGACTCATACTTTCGCATTCTTCACATACATGTTGAACGGATCCTGGGTTTTTTCTGGTTTGGTTCACGTAGTAATGTGGTACCACACTGAAACATTCAATTAAACCTGATCTTGATAAATATTTTAGAGGATGACGCATGTTAGGTCTGGGTTAGGTCTAGGATTTGCCCTCATCAGGCTCATACTTTCGCATATTTCTCATACTTCATGGCTAGATCCTGGGCTGTTTCTGGATTGTATCACGTAGTAATGTGGTACCACGCTGAAACAGTCAATTAAACCTGGTTTCGATCAATATTTTAGAGGATAGTGCAAGTTAGGTCTGGCATAGGTCTGGGATTCGCCCTCATCAGACTCATACTTTCGCGTTTTTCACATACTTGTTGAACTGATCCTGGGCTTTTTCTGGTTTGGATCACGTAGTAATGTGGTACCACACTGAAACATTCAATTAAACCTGATCTTGATAAATATTTTAGAGGATGACGCATGTTAGGTCTGGGTTAGGTCTGGGATTTTACCTCATCAGACTCATACTTTCGCGTTTTTCACATACTTGTTGAACAGATCCTGGGTTTCTTCTGGTTTGGATCACGTAGTAGTGCGGTACCACACTGAAACAGTCCATTAAACCTGCTTGCGATCAATATTTTAGAGGATAACGCATGTTAGGACCGGGTTAGGTCTAGGATTTGCCCTCATCAGGCTCATTCTTTCGCATACTTCTCAAACTTGATGGCTAGATCCTGGGCTTTTTCTGGATTGCATCACGTAGTAATGTGGTACCACACTGAAACATTCAATTAAACCTGGTCTTGATAAATATTTTAGAGGATAACGCATTTTAGGTCTGGGTTAGGTCTAGGATTTGCCCTCATCAGGCTCATACTTTCGCATATTTCTCATACTTCATGGCTAGATCCTGGGCTTTTTCTGGATTGCATCACGTAGTAATGAAGTACAACACTGAAACAGTCAATTAAACCTGGTTTCCATCAATATCTTAGAGGACAACGCAAGTTAGGTCTGGGATAGGTCTGGGATTTGCCCTCATCAGGCTCGTACTTTCGCGTTTTTCACATACTTGTTGAACAGATCCTGGGTTTTTTCTGGATTGCGTCACGTAGTAGTGTGGTACCACACTGAAACAGTCGATAAAACCTGGTTTCGATCAATATTTTTGAGGATAACGCATGTTAGGTCTAGGTTAGGCCGGGGATTTTCACTCAACAGACTCATACTTTCGCATTCTTCACTTACTTGTTGAACGGATCTTGGGTTTTTTCTGGTGTGGATCACGTAGTAATGTGGTACCACACTAAAACAATCAATTAAACCTGATCTTGATAAATATTTTAGAGGATAACGCATGTTAGGTCTGGGTTAGGTCTAGGAGTTGCCCTCATCAGGCTCATACTTTCGCATATTTCTCATACTTCATGGCTGGATCCTGGGCTATTTCTGGATTGGATCACGTAGTAATGTGGTACCACACTGAAACAGTCAATTAAACCTGGTTTCGATCAATATTTTAGAGAATAATTCATGTTAGGTCTAGGTTAGGTCTGGGATTTGCTCTCATCAGGCTCATACTTTCGCACACTTCACATACTCGTTTGACAGATCCTGGGTTACTTTCTGGTTTGGATCGCATAGTAATGTGGTACCACACTGAAACAGTCGATTAAACCAGGTTTCGATCAATATTTTTGAGGATAACGCATGTTAGATCTAGGTTAGGCCTGGGATTTTCACTCATCAGACTCATACTTTCGCATTCTTCACATACTTGTTGAACGGATCTTGGGTTTTTTCTTGTGTGGATCACGTAGTAATGTGGTACCACACTGAAACAATCAATTAAACCTGATCTTGATAAATATTTTAGAGGATAACGCATGTTAGGTCTGGGTTAGGTCTAGGATTTGCCCTCATCAGGCTCATACTTTCGCATATTTCTCATACTTCATGGCTAGGTCCTGGGCTGTTTCTGGATTGTATCACATAGTAATGTGGTACCACGCTGAAACAGTCGATTAAACCTGGTTTCCATCAATATTTTAGAGGATAACGCAAGTTAGGTCTGGCATAGGTCTGGGATTCGCCCTCATCAGACACACACTTTCGCGTTTTTCACATACTTGTTGAACTGATCCTGGGCTATTTCTGGATTGGATCACGTAGTAATGTGGTACCACACTGAAACAGTCAATTAAACCTGGTTTCGATCAATATTTTAGAGAATAATTCATGTTAGGTCTAGGTTAGGTCCGGAATTTGCTCTCATCAGGCTCATACTTTCGCACACTTCACATACTCGCTTGACAGATCCTGGGTTATTTTCTGGTTTGGATCGCATAGTAATGTGGTACCACACTGAAACAGTCGATTAAACCAGGTTTCGATCAATATTTTTGAGGATAACGCAACATAAGTCTGGGATAGGTCTGGGATTTGACCTCATCAGACTCATACTTTCGCGTTTTTCACATACTTGTTGAACAGATCCTGGGTTTTTTCTGGTTTGTATCACGTAGTAGTGTGGTACCACACTGAAACTGTCCATTAAACCTGGTTTGCATCAATATTTTAGAGGATAACGCATGTTAGGTCTGGGATAGGTCTGGGATTTGACCTCATCAGACTCATACTTTCGCACACTACACATACTCGTTGAACAGTTCCTGGGTTATTTTCTGGTTTGGATCACGTAGTAATGTGGTACCACACTGTAACAGTCGATTGAACCAGGTTTCGATCAATATTTTAGAGTATAACTCATGTTAGGTCTAGGTTAGGCCTGGGATTTTTATTTATCAGACTCATACTTTCGCATTCTTCACATACTTGTTGAACGGATTCTGGGTTTTTTCTGGTTTGGATCACGTAGTAATGTGGGACCACACTGAAACAGACAATTAAACCTGGTTTGGAAAATATTTTAGAGGATAACGCAACTTAGGTCTGTGTTAGGTCTAAGATTTGCCCTCGTCAGGCACACAGTTTCGCGTTTTTCACATACTTGTTGAACAGATCCTGGGTTCTTTCTGGTTTGGATCACGAAGTAGTGTGGTACCACACTGAAACAGTCCATTAAACCTGGTTTCGCTCAATATTTTAGAGGATAACGCATGTTAGGTCTAGGTTAGGTCTGGGATTTGCTCTGATCAGGCTCATTCTTTCGCATATTTCTCATACTTGATGGCTAGATCCTGCGCTTTTTCTGGATTGCATCACGTAGTAATGTAGTACCACACTGAAACAGTCAATGAAACCTGGTTCCGATCAATATTTTAGAGGATAACGCATGTTAGGTCTAGGTTAGCCCTGGGATTTTCACTCATGAGACTCATACTTTCGCATTCTTCACATACTTGTTGAACTGATCCTGGGTTTTTTCTGGTTTGGATCACGTAGTAATGTGGTACCACACTGAAACAGTCAATTAAACCTGGTTTCGATCAATATTTTAGAGAATAATTCATGTTAGGTCTAGGTTAGGTCTGGGATTTGCTCTCATCAGGCTCATACTTTCGCACACTTCACATACTCGTTTGACAGATCCTGGGTTATTTTCTGGTTTGGATCGCATAGTAATGTGGTACCACACTGAAACAGTCGATTAAACCATGTTTCGATCAATATTTTTGAGGATAACGCATGTTAGGTCTAGGTTAGGCCAGGGTATTTCACTCATCAGACTTATACTTTCGCATTCTTCACATACTTGTTGAACGGATCCTGGGTTTCTTCTGGTTTGGATCACGTAGTAATGTGGGACCACACTGAAACAGTCAATTAAACCTGGTTTCGATCAATATTTTAGAGAATAATTCATGTTAGGTCTAGGTTAGGTCTGGGATTTGCTCTCATCAGGCTCATTCTTTCGCATATTTCTCATACTTGATGGTTAGATCCTGGGCTTTTTCTGGATTGCATCACGTAGTAATGAAGTACAACACTGAAACAGTCAATTAAACCTGGTTTCCATCAATATCTTAGAGGACAACGCAAGTTAGGTCTGGGATAGGTCTGGGATTTGCCCTCATCAGGCTCATACTTTCGCACACTTCACATACTCGTTGAACAGGTTTTTTCTGCTTTGGATCACGTAGTAAAGTGGTACCACACTGAGACAGTCCATTAAACCTGGTTTGGATCAGTATTTTAGAGGATAACGCATGTTAGGTCTAGGTTAGCCCTGGGATTTTCACTCATCAGACTCATACTTTCGCATTCTTCACATACATGTTGAACGGATCCTGGGTTTTTTCTGGTTTGGTTCACGTAGTAATGTGGTACCACACTGAAACATTCAATTAAACCTGATCTTGATAAATATTTTAGAGGATGACGCATGTTAGGTCTGGGTTAGGTCTAGGATTTGCCCTCATCAGGCTCATACTTTCGCATATTTCTCATACTTCATGGCTAGATCCTGGGCTGTTTCTGGATTGTATCACGTAGTAATGTGGTACCACGCTGAAACAGTCAATTAAACCTGGTTTCGATCAATATTTTAGAGGATAACGCAAGTTAGGTCTGGCATAGGTCTGGGATTCGCCCTCATCAGACTCATACTTTCGCGTTTTTCACATACTTGTTGAACTGATCCTGGGCTTTTTCTGGTTTGGATCACGTAGTAATGTGGTACCACACTGAAACAGTCAATTAAACCTGGTTTCCATCAATATCTTAGAGGACAACGCAAGTTAGGTCTGGGTTAGGTCTAGGATTTGCCCTCATCAGGCTCATACTTTCGCATATTTCTCATACTTCATGGCTGGATGCTGGGCTATTTCTGGATTGGATCACGTAGTAATGTGGTACCACACTGAAACAGTCGATTAAACCAGGTTTCGATCAATATTTTTGAGGATAACGCAACATAAGTCTGGGATAGGTCTGGGATTTTACCTCATCAGACTCATACTTTCGCGTTTTTCACATACTTGTTGAACAGATCCTGGGTTTCTTCTGGTTTGGATCACGTAGTAGTGCGGTACCACACTGAAACAGTCCATTAAACCTGCTTGCGATCAATATTTTAGAGGATAACGCATGTTAGGACCGTGTTAGGTCTAGGATTTGCCCTCATCAGGCTCATTCTTTCGCATACTTCTCAAACTTGATGGCTAGATCCTGGGCTTTTTCTGGATTGCATCACGTAGTAATGTGGTACCACACTGAAACATTCAATTAAACCTGGTCTTGATAAATATTTTAGAGGATAACGCATTTTAAGTCTGGGTTAGGTCTAGGATTTGCCCTCATCAGGCTCATACTTTCGCATATTTCTCATACTTCATGGCTAGATCCTGGGCTTTTTCTGGATTGCATCACGTAGTAATGAAGTACAACACTGAAACAGTCAATTAAACCTGGTTTCCATCAATATCTTAGAGGACAACGCAAGTTAGGTCTGGGATAGGTCTTGGACTTGCCCTCATCAGGCTCATACTTTCGCGTTTTTCACATACTTGTTGAACAGATCCTGGGTTTTTTCAGGTTTGGATCACGTAGTAGTGTGGTACCACACTGAAACAGTCCATTAAACCTGGTCTTGATAAATATTTTAGAGGATAACGCATGTTAGGTCTGGGATAGGTCTGGGATTTGCCCTTATCAGACTCATACTTTCGCACACTTCACATACTCGTTGAACAGATCCTGGGTTATTTTCTGGTTTGGACCACATAGTAATGTGGTACCACACTGAAACAGTCGATTAAACCTGGTTTCGATCAATATTTTAGAGGATAACGCAAGTTAGGTCTGGGATAGGTCAGGGATTTGATCTCATCAGACTCATACTTTCGCACACTACACATACTCGTTGAACAGACCCTGGGTTATTTTCTGGTTTGGATCACATAGTAATGTGGTACCACACTGTAACAGTCGATTAAACCAGGTTTCGATCAATATTTTAGAGTATAACTCATGTTAGGTCTAGGTTAGGCCTGGGATTTTCATTTATCAGACTCATACTTTCGCATTCTTCACATACTTGTTGAACGGATTCTGGGCTTTTCTGGTTGGGATCACGTAGTAATGTGGGACCACACTGAACCAGTCAATTAAACCTGGTTTCGATCAATATTTTAGAGAATAATTCATGTTAGGTCTAGGTTAGGTCTGGGATTTGCTCTCATCAGGCTCATACTTTCGCACACTTCACAAATTCGTTTGACAGATCCTGGGTTATTTTCTGGTTTGGATCGCATAGTAATGTGGTACCACACTGAAACAGTCGATTAAACCAGGTTTCGATCAATATTTTTGAGGATAACGCAACATAAGTCTGGGATAGGTCTGGGATTTGACCTCATCAGACTCATACTTTCGCGTTTTTCACATACTTGTTGAACAGATCCTGGGTTTTTTCAGGTTTGGATCACGTAGTAGTGTGGTACCACACTGAAACAGTCCATTAAACCTGGTTTGGATCAATATTTTAGAGGATAACGCATGTTAGGTCTGGGATAGGTCTGGGATTTGCCCTCATCAGACTCATACTTTCGCACACTTCACATACACGTTGAACAGATCCTGGGTTTTTTCTGGTTTGTATCACGTAGTAATGTGGTACCACACTGAAACAGTCGATGAAACCTGGTTTCGATCAATATTTTAGAGGATAACGCAAGTTAAGTCTGGGATTGGTCTGGGATTTGACCTCATCAGACTCATACTTTCGCACTCTTCACATACTCGTTGAACAGATCCTGGGTTATTTTCTGGTTTGGACCACATAGTAATGTGGTACCACACTGAAACAGTCGATTAAACCAGGTTTCGATCAATATTTTTGAGGATAACGCATGTTAGGTCTAGGTTAGGACTGGGATTTGCTCTCATCAGGCTCATTCTTTCGCATATTTCTCATACTTGATGGCTAGATCCTGGGCTTTTTCTGGATTGCATCACGTAGTAATGTGGGACCACACTGAAACAGTCAATTAAACCTGGTTTCCATCAATATCTCAGAGGACAACGCAAGTTAGGTCTGGGATAGGTCTGGGATTTGCCCTCATCAGGCTCATACTTTCGCATTCTTCACATACTTGTTGAACGGATCCTGGGTTTTTTCTGGTTTGGTTCACGTAGTAATGTGGTACCACACTGAGACATTCAATTAAACCTGATCTTGATAAATATTTTAGAGGATAACGCATGTTAGGTCTGGGTTAGGTCAAGGATTTGCCCTCATCAGGCCCATACTTTCGCATATTTCTCATACTTCATGGCTAGATCCTGGGCTGTTTCTGGATTGTATCACGTAGTAATGTGGTACCACGCTGAAACAGTCAATTAAACCTGGTTTCGATCAATATTTTAGAGGATAACGCAAGTTAGGTCTGGCATAGGTCTGGGATTCGCCCTCATCAGACTCATACTTTCGCGTTTTTCACATACTAGTTGAACTGATCCTGGGCTTTTTCTGGTTTGGATCACGTAGTAATGTGGTACCACACTGAAACAGTCAATTAAACCTGGTTTCGATCAATATTTTAGAGAATAATTCATGTTAGGTCTAGGTTAGGTCTGGGATTTGCTCTCATCTGGCTCATACTTTCGCACACTTCACAAATTCGTTTGACAGATCCTGGGTTATTTTCTGGTTTGGATCGCATAGTAATGTGGTACCACACTGAAACAGTCGATTAAACCAGGTTTCGATCAATATTTTTGAGGATAACGCAACATAAGTCTGGGATAGGTCTGGGATTTGACCTCATCAGACTCATACTTTCCCGTTTTTCACATACTTGTTGAACAGATCCTGGGTTTTTTCTGGTTTGGATCAGGTAGTAGTGTGGTACCACACTGAAACAGTCCATTAAACCTGCTTGGGATCAATATTTTAGAGGATAACGCATGTTAGGACTGGGTTAGGTCTAGGATTTGCCCTCATCAGGCTCATTCTTTCGCATATTTCTCAAACTTGATGGCTAGAACCTGGGTTTTTTCTGGTTTGGATCACGTAGTAATGTGGTACCACACTGAAACAGTCGATTAAACCTGGTTTCGATCAATATTTTAGAGGATAACGCAAGTTAAGTCTGGGATTGGTCTGGGATTTGACCACATCAGACTCATACTTTCGCACTCTTCACATACTCGTTGAACAGATCCTGGGTTATTTTCTGGTTTGGACCACATAGTAATGTGGGACCACACTGAAACAGTCAATTAAACCTGGTTTCGATCAATATTTTAGAGAATAATTCATGTTAGGTCTAGGTTAGGTCTGGGATTTGCTATCATCAGGCTCATTCTTTCGCATATTTCTCATACTTGATGGCTAGATCCTGGGCTTTTTCTGGATTGCATCACGTAGTAATGAAGTACAACACTGAAACAGTCAATTAAACCTGGTTTCCATCAATATCTTAGAGGACAACGCAAGTTAGGTCTGGGATAGGTCTGGGATTTGCCCTCATCAGGCTCATACTTTCGCGTTTTTCGCATACTTGTTGAACAGATCCTGGGTTTTTTCTGGTTTGTATCACGTAGTAGTGTGGTACCACACTGAAACTGTCCATTAAACCTGGTCTGCGTCAATATTTTAGAGGATGCCGCATGTTAGGTCTAGGTTAGCCCTGGGATTTTCACTCATCAGACTCATACTTTCGCATTCTTCACATACTTGTTGAACTGATCCTGGGAGTTTTCTGGTTTGGATCTCGTAGTAATGTGGTACCACACTGTAACAGTCGATTAAACCTGGTTTCGATCAATATTTTAGAGGATAACGCAAGTTAGGTCTGGGATAGGTCTGGGATTTGACCTCATCAGACTCATACTTTCGCACACTTCACATACTCGTTGAACAGATCCTGGGTTATTTTCTGGTTTGGATCACGTAGTAATGTGGGACCACACTGAAACAGTCAATTAAACCTGGTCTGGATAAGTATTTTAGAAGATAACGCATCTTAGGTCTGGGTTAGGTCTAAGATTTGCCCTCATCAGGCTCACAGTTTCGCGTTTTTCACATACTTGTTGAACAGATCCTGGGTTCTTTCTGGTTTGGATCACGAAGTAGTGTGGTACCACACTGAAACAGTCCATTAAACCTGGTTTCGCTCAATATTTTAGAGGATAACGCATGTTATGTCTAGGTTAGGTCTGGGATTTGCTCTCATCAGGCTCATTCTTTCGCATATTTCTCATACTTGATGGCTAAATCCTGGGCATTTTCTGGATTGCATCACGTAGTAATGTAGTACCACACTGAAACAGTCAATGAATCCTGGTTTCCATCAATATTTTAGAGGACAACGCAAGTTAGGTCTAGGTAAGTCCTGAGATTTTCACTGATCAGACTCATACTTTCGCATCCTTCACATACTTGTTGAACGGATGCTGGGTTTTTTCTGGTTTGGATCACGTAGTAATGTGGTACCACACGGAAACGGTTAATTAAACCTGGTTTCGATCAATATTTTAGAGGATAACGCAAGTTAGGTCTGGGATAGGTCTGGGATTTGCCCTCATCAGGCTCATTCTTTCGCATATTTCACATACTCGTTTGACAGATCCTGGGTTATTTTCTGGTTTGGATCGCATAGTAATGTGGTACCACACTGAAACAGTCGATTAAACCAGGTTTCGATCAATATTTTTGAGGAAAACGCATGTGAGGTCTAGGTTAGGCCTGGGATTTTCACTCATCAGACTCATACTTTCGCATTCTTCACATACTCGTTGAACGGATCCTGGGTTTCTTCTGGTTTGGTTCACGTAGTAGTGTGGTACCACACTGAAACAGTCCATTAAACCTGCTTGCGATCAATATTTTAGAGGATAACGCATGTTAGGACTGGGTTAGGTCTAGGATTTGCCCTCATCAGGCTCATTCTTTCGCATATTTCTCAAACTTGATGGCTAGATCCTGGGCTTTTTCTGGATTGCATCACGTAGTAATGAAGTACAACACTGAAACAGTCAATTAAACCTGGTTTCCATCAATATCTTAGAGGACAACGCAAGTTAGGTCTGGGATAGGTCTTGGACTTGCCCTCATCAGGCTCATACTTTCGCGTTTTTCACATACTTGTTGAACAGATCCTGGGTTTTTTCAGGTTTGGATCACGTAGTAGTGTGGTACCACACTGAAACAGTCCATAAAACCTGGTTTGGATCAATATTTTAGAGGATAACGCATGTTAGGTCTGGGATAGGTCTGGGATTTGCCCTCATCAGACTCATACTTTTGCACTCTTCACATACTCGTTGAACAGACCCTGGGTTATTTTCTGGTTTGGACCACATAGTAATGTGGTACCACACTGAAACAGTCGATTAAACCAGGTTTCGATCAATATTTTTGAGGATAACGCATGTTAGGTCTAGGTTAGGCCTGGGATTTTCACTCATCAGGCTCATACTTTCGCATTCTTCACATACTTGTTGAACGGATCCTGGGTTTTTTCTGGTTTGGATCACGTATTAATGTGGGACCACACTGAAACAGTCAATTAAACCTGGATTCGATCAATATTTTAGAGAATAATTCATGTTAGGTCTAGGTTAGGTCTGGGATTTGCTATCATCAGGCTCATTCTTTCTCATATTTCTCATACTTGACGGTTAGATCCTGGGCTTTTTCTGGATTCCATCACGTAGTAATGAAGTACAACACTGAAACAGTCACTTAAACCTGGTTTCCATCAATATCTTAGAGGACAACGCAAGTTAGGTCTGGGATAGGTCTGGGATTTGCCCTCATCAGGCTCATACTTTCGCGTTTTTCACATACTTGTTGAACAGATCCTGTGTTTTTTCTGGTTTGTATCACGTAGTAGTGTGGTACCACAATAAAACAGTCAATTAAACCTGGTTTCGATCAATATTTTAGAGGATATCGCAAGTTAGGTCTGGGATAGGTCTGGGATTTTCACTCATCAGACTCATACTTTCGCATTCTTCACATACTTGTTGAACGGATCCTGTGTTTTTTCTGGTTTGGATCACGTAGTTATGTGGGTCCACACTGAAACAATCAATTAAACCTGGTCTTGATAAATATTTTAGAGGATAACGCGTGTTAGGTCTGGGATAGGTCTGGGATTTGCCCTCCTCAGACTCATACTTTCGCACACTGCACATACTCGTTGAATAGATCCTGGGTTATTTTCTGGTTTGGATCACATAGTAATGTGGTACCACACTGAAACAGTCGATTAAACCAGGTTTCGATCAATATTTTTGAGGATAACGCATGTTAGGTCTAGGTTAGGCCTGGGATTTTCACTCATCAGACTCATACTTTCGCATTCTTCACATACTTGTTGAACGGATCCTGGGTTTTTTCTGGTTTGGATCACGTAGTTATGTGGGTCCACACTGAAACAATCAATTAAACCTGGTCTTGATAAATATTTTAGAGGATAACGCAAGTTAGGTCTGGGGTAGGTCTGGGATTAGCCCTCATCAGACTCATACTTTCGCACACTTCACATACTCGTTGAACAGATCCTGGGTTATTTTCTGGTTTGGATCACATAGTAATGTGGTACCACACTGAAACAGTCGATTAAACCAGGTTTCGAACAATACTTTTGAGGATAACGCATGTTAGGTCTAGGTTAGGCCTGGGATTTTCACTCATCAGACTCATACTTTCGCATTCTTCACATACTTGTTGAACGGATCCTGGGTTTTTTCTGGTTTGGATCACGTAGTAATCTGGTTCCACACTGAAACAGTCGGTTAAACCTGGTTTCGATCAATATTTTAGTGGATAACGCAAGTTAGGTCTTGGATTTGCCCTCATCAGACTCATACCTACGCACACTTCACATACTCGTTGAACAGATCCTGGGTTTTTGCTGGTGTGGATCACGTAGTAATGAAGTACAACACTGAAACAGTTAATTAAACCTGGTTTCCATCAATATTTTAGAGGACAGCGCATGTTAGGTCTAGGTTAGGCCTGGGATTTGCACTCATCAGACTCATACTTTCGCACACTTCACATACTCGTTGAACAGATCCTGGGTTATTTTCTGGTTTGGATCACATAGTAATGTGGTACCACACTGAAACAGTCGATTAAACCAGGTTTCGATCAATATTTTTGAGAATAACGCATGTTAGGTCTAGGTTAGGCCTGGGATTTGCCCTCATCAGGATCATACTTTTGCAGTTTTAACATACATGTTCTCCTGATCGAGGGTTTTTTCTGCTTTGGATCACGTAGTAAAGTGGTACCACACTGCAACAGTCCATTAAACCTGGTTTGCATCAATATTTTAGAGGACAACGTATGTTAGGTCTGGGTTAGGTCTAGGATTTGCCCTCATCAGGCTCATACTTTCGCATATTTCTCATACTTCATGGCTAGATCCTGGGCTATTTCTGCATTGCATCACGTAGTAATGTGGTACTACACTGAAACAGTCAATTAAACCTGGTTTTGCTCAATATTTTAGAAGATAACGCATGTTAGGCCTAGGTTAGGCCTGGGATTTGCCTTATCAGGGTCATACTTTCGCAGTTTTAACATGCATGTTGACCTGATCGAGTGTTTTTTCTGCTTTGGATCACGTAGTAAAGTGGTACCACAACTAAAACAGTCAATTAAACCTGGTTTCGATCACTATTTTAGAGGATAACGCAAGTTAGGTCTGGGATAGGTCTGGGATTAGCCCTCATCAGACTCATACTTTCGCATATTTCTCATACTTGATGACTAGATCCTGGGCTTTTTCTGGATTGCATCACGTAGTAATGAAGTACAACACTGAAACAGTCAATTAAACCTGGTTTCCATCAATATTTTAGAGGACAACGGATGTTAGGTCTAGGTTAGGCCTGGGATTTGCCCTCATCAGGGTCATACTTCCGCAGTTTTAACATACATGTTGACCTGATCGAGGGTTTTTTCTGCTTTGGATCACGTAGTAAAGTGGTGCCACACTGAAACAGTCCATTAAACCTGGTTTGGATCAATATTTTAGAGGATAACGCATGTTAGGTCTAGGTTTGCCCTGGGACTTTCACTCATCAGACTCATACTTTCGCATTCTTCACATACTTGTTGAACTGATCCTGGGTTTTTTCTGGTTTGGATCACGTAGCAATGTGGTACCACACTGAAACAGTCGATTAAACCAGGTTTCGATCAATATTTTTGAGGATAACGCATGTTAGGTCTAGCTTAGGCCTGGGATTTTCACTCATCAGACTCATGCTTTCGCATTCTTCACATACTTGTTGAACGGATCCTGGGTTTTTTCTGGTTTGGATCACGTAGTAATGTGGTACCACACTGAAACAGTCGATTAAACCTGGTTATGATCAATATTTTAGAGGATAACGCATAGTTAGGTTTGGGATAGGTCTGGGATTTGACCTCATCAGACTCATACTTTCGCACACTTCACATACTCGTTGAACAGATCCTGGGTTATTTTCTGGTTTGGATCACATAGTAATGTGGTACCACAACTAAAACAGTCAATTAAACCTGGTTTCGATCAATATTTTAGAGAATAATTCATGTTAGGTCTAGGTTAGGTCTGGGATTAGCCCTCATCAGACTCATACTTTCGCACACTTCACATACTCGTTGACAAGATCCTGGGTTTTTTTCTTGTTTGGATCACGTAGTAATGTGGTACCACACTGAAACAGTCGATTAAACCTGGTTTCGATTAATATTTTAGAGGATAACGCATGTTAGGTCTGGGATAGGTCTGGGATTCGCCCTCATCAGGCTCATACTTTCGCATATTTCTCATACTTGATGGCTAGATCCTGGGCTTTTTCTGGATTGCATCATGTAGTAATGTGGGACCACACTGAAATAATCAATTAAACCTGGTCATGATCAATATTTTAGAGAATAATTCATGTTATGTCTAGGTTAGGTCTGGGATTTGCTCTCATCAGGCTCATTCTTTCGCATATTTCTCATACTTGATGGCTAGATCCTGGGCTTTTTCTGGATTGCATCACGTAGTAATGAAGTACAACACTGAAACAGTCAATTAAACCTGGTTTCCATCAAATATTTTAGAGGACAACGCATGTTAGGTCTAGGTTAGGCCTGGGATTTGCCCTCATCAGGGTCATACTTCCGCAGTCTTAACATACATGTTGACCTGATCGAGGGTTTTTTCTGCTTTGGATCACGTAGTAAAGTGGTGCCACACTGAAACAGTCCATTAAACCTGGTTTGGATCAATATTTTAGAGGATAACGCATGTTAGGTCTAGGTTTGCCCTGGGACTTTCACTCATCAGACTCATACTTTCGCATTCTTCACATACTTGTTGAACTGATCCTGGGTTTTTTCTGGTTTGGATCACGTAGCAATGTGGTACCACACTGAAACAGTCGATTAAACCAGGTTTCGATCAATATTTTTGAGGATAACGCATGTTAGGTCTAGCTTAGGCCTGGGATTTTCACTCATCAGACTCATGCTTTCGCATTCTTCACATACTTGTTGAACGGATCCTGGGTTTTTTCTGGTTTGGATCACGTAGTAATGTGGTACCACACTGAAACAGTCGATTAAACCTGGTTATGATCAATATTTTAGAGGATAACGCATAGTTAGGTTTGGGATAGGTCTGGGATTTGACCTCATCAGACTCATACTTTCGCACACTTCACATACTCGTTGAACAGATCCTGGGTTATTTTCTGGTTTGGATCACATAGTAATGTGGTACCACAACTAAAACAGTCAATTAAACCTGGTTTCGATCAATATTTTAGAGAATAATTCATGTTAGGTCTAGGTTAGGTCTGGGATTAGCCCTCATCAGACTCATACTTTCGCACACTTCACATACTCGTTGACAAGATCCTGGGTTTTTTTCTTGTTTGGATCACGTAGTAATGTGGTACCACACTGAAACAGTCGATTAAACCTGGTTTCGATTAATATTTTAGAGGATAACGCATGTTAGGTCTGGGATAGGTCTGGGATTCGCCCTCATCAGGCTCATACTTTCGCATATTTCTCATACTTGATGGCTAGATCCTGGGCTTTTTCTGGATTGCATCATGTAGTAATGTGGGACCACACTGAAATAATCAATTAAACCTGGTCATGATCAATATTTTAGAGAATAATTCATGTTATGTCTAGGTTAGGTCTGGGATTTGCTCTCATCAGGCTCATTCTTTCGCATATTTCTCATACTTGATGGCTAGATCCTGGGCTTTTTCTGGATTGCATCACGTAGTAATGAAGTACAACACTGAAACAGTCAATTAAACCTGGTTTCCATCAAATATTTTAGAGGACAACGCATGTTAGGTCTAGGTTAGGCCTGGGATTTGCCCTCATCAGGGTCATACTTCCGCAGTCTTAACATACATGTTGACCTGATCGAGGGTTTTTTCTGCTTTGGATCACGTAGTAAAGTGGTGCCACACTGAAACAGTCCATTAAACCTGGTTTGGATCAATATTTTAGAGGATAACGCATGTTAGGTCTAGGTTTGCCCTGGGACTTTCACTCATCAGACTCATACTTTCGCATTCTTCACATACTTGTTGAACTGATCCTGGGTTTTTTCTGGTTTGGATCACGTAGCAATGTGGTACCACACTGAAACAGTCGATTAAACCTGGTTTCGATCAATATTTTAGAGGATAACGCAAGTTTGGTCTGGGATAGGTCTGGGATTTGCCCTCATCAGGCTCATACTTTCGCACACTTCACATACTCGTTGAACAGATCCTGGGTTATTTTCTGGTTTGGATCACATAGTAATGTGGTACCACACTGAAACAGTCGATTAAACCAGGTTTCGATCACTATTTTTGAGGACAACGCAAGTTAAGTCTGGGATTGGTCTGGGATTTGACCTCATCGGACTCATACTTTCGCACACTTCACATACTCGTTGAACAGATCGTGGGTTATTTTCTGGTTTGGATCACATAGTAATGTGGTACCACACTGAAACAGTCGATTAAACCAGGTTTCGATCAATATTTTTGAGGATAACGCATGTTAGGTCTAGCTTAGGCCTGGGATTTTCACTCATCAGACTCATGCTTTCGCATTCTTCACATACTTGTTGAACGGATCCTGGGTTTTTTCTGGTTTGGATCACGTAGTAATGTGGTTCCACACTGAAACAGTCGGTTAAACCTGGTTTCGATCAATATTTTAGTGGATAACGCAAGTTAGGTCTGGGATAGATCTGGGATTTTCCCTCATCAGACTCATACCTACGCACACTTCACATACTCGTTGAACAGATCCTGGGTTTTTTCTGGAGTGGATCACGTAGTAATGAAGTACAACACTGAAACAGTTAATTAAACCTGGTTTCCATCAATATTTTAGAGGACAGCGCATGTTAGGTCTAGGTTAGGCCTGGGATTTGCCCTGATCAGGGTCATACTTTCGCAGTTTTAACATACATGTTGACCTAATCGAGGGTTTTTTCTGCTTTGGATCACGTAGTAAAGTGGTACCACTCTGAAACAGTCCATTAAACCTGGTTTGGATCAATTGTTTAGAGGATAACGCATGTTAGGTGTAGGTTAGCCCTGGGATTTTCACTCATCAGACTCATACTTTCGCATTCTTCTCATACTTGTTGAACTGATCCTGGGGTTTTTCTGGTTTGGATCACGTATTAATGTGGTACCACACTGAAACAGTCGGTTAAACCTGGTTTCGATCAATATCTTAGAGGATAACGCAAGTTAAGTCTGGGATTGGTCTGGGATTTGACCTCATCGGACTCATACTTTCGCACACTTCACATACTCGTTGAACAGATCGTGGGTTATTTTCTGGTTTGGATCACATAGTAATGTGGTACCACACTGAAACAGTCGATTAAACCAGGTTTCGATCAATATTTTTGAGGATAACGCATGTTAGGTCTAGCTTAGGCCTGGGATTTTCACTCATCAGACTCATGCTTTCGCATTCTTCACATACTTGTTG
Source organism: Colletes latitarsis (assembly GCF_051014445.1). Taxonomy (NCBI): domain Eukaryota; kingdom Metazoa; phylum Arthropoda; class Insecta; order Hymenoptera; family Colletidae; genus Colletes; species Colletes latitarsis. The sequence goes on from NW_027488366.1 coordinate 18,509,487, forward strand.
AACGGATCCTGGGTTTTTTCTGGTTTGGATCACGTAGTAATGTGGTACCACACTGAAACAGTCGATTAAACCTGGTTATGATCAATATTTTAGAGGATAACGCATAGTTAGGTTTGGGATAGGTCTGGGATTTGACCTCATCAGACTCATACTTTCGCACACTTCACATACTCGTTGAACAGATCCTGGGTTATTTTCTGGTTTGGATCACATAGTAATGTGGTACCACACTGAAACAGTCGATTAAACCTGGTTTCGATCAATATTTTAGAGAATAATTCATGTTAGGTCTAGGTTAGGTCTGGGATTTGCTCTCATCAGGCTCGCTCTTTCGCATATTTCTCATACTTGATGGCTAGATCCTGGGCTTTTTCTGGATTGCATCACGTAGTGATGAAGTACAACACTGAAACAGTCAATTAAACCTGGTTTCCATCAATATCTTAGAGGACAACGCAAGTTAGGTCTGGGATAGGCCTGGGATTAGCCCTCATCAGACTCATACTTTCGCTTTCTTCACATACTCGTTGAACAGATCCTGTGTTATTTTCTGGTTTGGATCACATAGTAATGTGGTACCACACTGAAACAGTCGATTAAACCAGGTTTCGATCAATATTTTTGAGGATAACGCATGTTAGGTCTAGGTTTGGTCTGGGATTTTCACTCATCAGACTCATACTTTCGCATTCTTCACATACTTGTTGAACGGAACCTGGGTTTTTTCTGGATTGGATCACGTAGTAATGTGGTACCACACTGAAACATTCAATGAAACCTGGTCTGGATAAATATTTTAGAGGATAACGCAAGTTAGGTCTGGGGGAGGTCTGGGATTAGCCCTCATCAGACTCATACCTTCGCACACTTCACATACTCGTTGAACAGATCCTGGGTTTTTTTCTGGTTTGGATCACGTAGTAATGTGGTAACACACTGAAACAGTCGATTAAACCTGGTTTCGATCAATATTATTGAGGATAACGCATGTTAGGTCTAGGTCAGGTCTAGGATTTGCCCTCATCAGGCTCATACTTTCTCATATTTCTCATACTTCATGGCTGGATCCTGGGCTATTTCTGGATTGGATCACGTAGTAATGTGGTACCACACTGAAACAGTCAATTAAACCTGGTTTCGATTAATATTTTAGAGAATAATTCATGTTAGGTCTGGGTTAGGTCTGCGATTTGCTCTCATCAGGCTCATTCTTTCGCATATTTCTCATACTTGATGGCTAGATCCTGGGCTTTTTCTGGATTGCATCACGTAGTAATGAGGTACAACACTGAAACAGTCAATTAAACCTGGTTTCCATCAATATTTTAGAGGACAACGCAAGTTAGGTCTAGGTTAGGCCTGGGATTTGCCCTCATCAGGATCATACCTTTGCAGTTTTATCATACATGTTCTCCTGATCGAGGGTTTTTTCTGCTTTGGATCACGTAGTAAAGTGGTACCACACTGCAACAGTCCATTAAACCTGGTTTGCATCAATATTTTAGAGGATAACGCATGTTAGGTCTAGGTTAGCCCCGAGATTTTCACTCATCAGACTCATACTTTCGCATTCTTCACATACTTGTTGAACGGATCCTGGGTTTTTTCTGGTTTGGATCACGTAGTAATGTGGGACCACACTGAAACAATCAATTAAACCTGGTCTTGATAAATATTTTAGAGGACAACGTATGTTAGGTCTGGGTTAGGTCTAGGATTTGCCCTCATCAGGCTCATACTTTCGCATATTTCTCATACTTGATGACTAGATCCTGGGCTTTTTCTGGATTGCATCACGTAGTAATGAAGTACAACACTGAAACAGTCAATTAAACCTGGTTTCCATCAATATTTTAGAGGACAACGCATGTTGGGACTAGGTTAGGCCTGGGATTTGCCCTCATCAGGGTCATACTTTCGCAGTTTTAACATACATGTTGACCTGATCGAGTGTTTTTTCTGCTTTGGATCACGTAGTAAAGTGGTACCACAACTAAAACAGTCAATTAAACCTGGTTTCGATCACTATTTTACAGGATAACGCAAGTTAGGTCTGGGATAGGTCTGGGATTAGCCCTCATCAGACTCATACTTTCGCATATTTCTCATACTTGATGACTAGATCCTGGGCTTTTTCTGGATTGCATCACGTAGTAATGAAGTACAACACTGAAACAGTCAATTAAACCTGGTTTCCATCAATATTTTAGAGGACAACGCATGTTGGGACTAGGTTAGGCCTGGGATTTGCCCTCATCAGGGTCATACTTTCGCAGTTTTAACATACATGTTGACGTGATCGAGGGTTTTTTCTGCTTTGGATCACGTAGTAAAGTGGTATCACATTGAAACAGTCCATTAAACCTTGTTTGGATCAATGTTTTTGAGGATAACGCATGTTAGGTCTAGGTTAGGCCTGGGATTTTCACTCATCAGACTCATACTTTCGCATTCTTCACATACTTGTTGAACGGATCCTGGGTTTTTCTGGTTTGGATCACGTAGTAATGTGGGGCCACACTGAAACAATCAATTAAACCTGGTCTTGATAAATATTTTAGAGGACAACGTATGTTAGGTCTGGGTTAGGTCTAGGATTTGCCCTCATCAGGCTCATACTTTCGCATATTTCTTATACTTCATGGCTAGATCCTGGGCTATTTCTGGATTGGATCACGTAGTAATGTGGTACCACACTGAAATAGTCAATTAAACCTGGTTTCGCTCAATATTTTAGAAGATAACGCATGTTAGGCCTAGGTTAGGCCTGGGATTTGCCCTCATCAGGGTCATACTTTCGCAGTTTTAACATGCATGTTGGCCTGATCGAGTGTTTTTTCTGCTTTGGATCACGTAGTAAAGTGGTACCACAACTAAAACAGTCAATTAAACCTGGTTTCGATCACTATTTTAGAGGATAACGCAAGTTAGGTCTGGGATAGGTCTGGGATTAGCCCTCATCAGGCTCATACTTTCGCAGTTTTAACATGCATGTTGACCTGATCGAGGGTTTTTTCTGCTTTGGATCACGTAGTAAAGTGGTACCACAACTAAAACAGTCAATTAAACCTGGTTTCGATCAATATTTTAGAGAATAATTCATGTTAGGTCTAGGTTAGGTCTGGGATTAGCCCTCATCACACTCATACTTTCGCACACTTCACTTACTCGTTGACAAGATCCTGGGTTTTTTTCTTGTTTGGATCACGTAGTAATGTGGTACCACACTGAAACAGTCGATTAAACCTGGTTTCGATTAATATTTTAGAGGATAACGCATGTTAGGTCTGGGATAGGTCTGGGATTCGCCCTCATCAGGCTCATACTTTCGCATATTTCTCATACTTGATGGCTAGATCCTGGGCTTTTTCTGGATTGCATCATGTAGTAATGTGGGACCACACTGAAACAATCAATTAAACCTGGTCATGATCAATATTTTAGAGAATAATTCATGTTATGTCTAGGTTAGGTCTGGGATTTGCTCTCATCAGGCTCATTCTTTCGCATATTTCTCATACTTGATGGCTAGATCCTGGGCTTTTTCTGGATTGCATCACGTAGTAATGAAGTACAACACTGAAACAGTCAATTAAACCTGGTTTCCATCAATATCTTAGAGGAGAACGCATGTTAGGTCTAGGTTAGGCCTGGGATTTGCCCTCATCAGGGTCATACTTCCGCAGTTTTAACATACATGTTGACCTGATCGAGGGTTTTTTCTGCTTTGGATCACGTAGTAAAGTGGTGCCACACTGAAACAGTCCATTAAACCTGGTTTGGATCAATATTTTACAGGATAACGCATGTTAGGTCTAGGTTTGCCCTGGGATTTTCACTCATCAGACTCATACTTTCGCATTCTTCACATACTTGTTGACCGGATCCTGGGTTTTTTCAGGTTTGGTTCACGTAGTAATGTGGTACCACACTGAAACATTCAATTAAACCTGGTCTTGATAAATATTTTAGAGGATAACGCATGTTAGGTTTGGGTTAGGTCTAGGATTTGCCCTCATCAGGCTCATACTTTCGCATATTTCTCATACTTCATGGCTAGATCCTGGGCTGTTTCTGGATTGTATCACGTAGTAATGCGGTACCACGCCGAAACAGTCAATTAAAACTGGTTTCGATTAATATTTTAGAGGATAACGCAAGTTTGGTCTGGGATAGGTCTGGGATTCGCCCTCATCAGGCTCATACTTTTGCGTTTTTCACATACTTGTTGAACTGATCCTGGGTTTTTTCTGGTTTGGATCACGTAGCAATGTGGTACCGCACTGAAACAGTCGATTAAACCTGGTTTCGATCAATATTTTAGAGGATAACGCAAGTTTGGTCTGGGATAGGTCTGGGTTTTGCCCTCATCAGGCTCATACTTTCGCGTTTTTCACATACTTGTTGAACAGATCCTGGGTTTTTTCTGGTTTGGATCACGTAGTAATGTGGGACCACACTGAAACAGTCCATTAAACCTGGTTTGGATCAATATTTTAGAGGATAACGCGTGTTAGGTCTAGGTTAGGTCTGGGATTTTCACTCATCAGACTCATACTTTCGCATTCTTCACATACTTGTTGAACAGATCCTGGGTTTTTTATGGTTTGGCTCACGTAGTAATGTGGTACCACACTGAAACATTCAATTAAACCTAGTCTTGATAAATATTTTAGAGGATAACGCATGTTAGGTCTGGGTTACGACTAGGATTTGCCCCCATCAGGCTCATACTTTCGCATATTTCTCATACTTCATGGCTAGATCCTGGGCTTTTTCCGGTTTGCATCACGTAGTAATGAAGTACAACACTGAAACAGTCAACTCAACCTGGTTTCGATCAATATTTTAGAGGATAACGCAAGTTAGGTCTGGGATAGGTCTGGGATTCGCCCTCATCAGGCTCATACCTTCGCATATTTCTCATACTTGATGGCTAGATCCTGGGCTTTTTCTGGATTGCATCACGTAGTAATGTGGTACCACACTGGAACATTCAATTAAACCTGGTCTTGATAAATATTTCAGAGGATAACGCATGTTAGGTTTGGGTTAGGTCTAGGATTTGCCCTCATCAGGCTGATACTTTCGCATATTTCTCATACTTGATGGCTAGATCCTGGGCTTTTTCCGGTTTGCATCACGTAGTAATGAAGTACAACACTGAAACAGTCAACTCAACCTGGTTTCGATCAATATTTTAGAGGATAACGCAAGTTAGGTCTGGGATAGGTCTGGGATTCGCCCTCATCAGGCTCATACTTTCGCGTTTTTCACATACTTGTTGAACAGATCCTGTGTTTTTTCTGGTTTGGATCACGTAGTAGTGTGGTACCACACTGAAACAGTCCATTAAACCTTGTTTGGATCAATATTTTAGAGGATAACGCATGTCAGGTCTGGGATAGGTCTGGGATTTGCCCTCATCAGACTCATACTTTCGCACACTTCACATACTCGTTGAACAGATCCTGGGTTATTTTCTGGTTTGGATCACATAGTAATGTGGTACCACACTGAAACAGTCGATTAAACCAGGTTTCGATCAATATTTTTGAGGATAACGCATGTTAGGTCTAGGTTAGGCCTGGGATTTTCACTCATCAGACTCATACTTTCGTATACTTCACATACTTGTTGAACGGATCCTGGGTTTTTTCTGGTTTGGATTACGTAGTAATGAGGGACCACACTGAAACAATCAAATAAACCTGGTCTTGATAAATATTTTAGAGGATAAAGCATGTTAGGTCTGCGTTAGGTCTAGGATTTGCCCTCGTCAGGCTCATACTTTCGCATATTTCTCATATTTCATGGCTAGATCCTGGGCTATTTCTGGATTGGATCACGTAGTAATGTGGTACCACACTGAAACAGTCGATTAAACCTGGATTCGATCAATATTTTAGAGAATAATTCATGTTTGGTCTAGGTTAGGCCTGGGATTTTCACTCATCAGACTCATACTTTCGCATTCTTCACATACTTGTTGACCGGATCCTGGGTTTTTTCCGGTTTGGGTCAAGTGGTAGTGTGGTACCACACTGAAACAGTCAATTCAACCTGGTATCGATCAATATTTTAGAGGACAACGCATGTTAGGTTTAGGTTAGTCCTTGGATTTGCCCTCATCAGGGTCATACTTTCGCAGTTTTAACATACATGTTGACGTGATCGAGGGTTTTTTCTGCTTTGGATCAGGTAGTAAAGTGGTACCACACTGAAACAGTCGATTAAACCTCGTTTCGATCAATATTTTAGAGGATAACGCAAGTTTGGTCTGGGATAGGTCTGGGATTTGCCCTCATCAGGCTCATACTTTCGCGTTTTTCACATACTCGTTGACAAGATCGTGGCTTTTTTCTGGTTTGGATCACGTAGTAATGTGGTACCACACTGAAACAGTCGATTAAACCTGGTTTCGATTAATATTTTTGAGGATAACGCATGTTAGGTCTGGGATAGGTCTGGGATTTGCCCTCATCAGGCTCATACTTTCGCAGTTTTAACATGCATGTTGACCTGATCGAGGGTTTTTTCTGCTTTGGATCACGTAGTAAAGTGGTACCACACTAAAACATTCAATTAAACCTGGTTTCGATCAATATTTTAGAGGATAACGCAAGTTAGGTCTGGGATAGGTCTGGGATTTGCCCTCATCAGACTCATACTTTCGCATACTTCACATACTTGTTGAACAGATCCTGGGATTTTTTCTGGTTTGGATCACGTAGTAATTTCGTACCACACTAAAACAGTCAATTAAACCTGGTTTCGATCAATATTTTAGAGGATAACGAATGTTATGTCTAGTTTAGGCCTGGGATTTGCCCTCATCAGACTCATACTTTCGCATACTTCACATACTTGTTGAACAGATCCTGAGTTTTTTTCTGGTTTGGATCACGTAGTAATGTAGTACCACACTGAAACAGTCGATTAAACCTGGTTTCGATCAATATTTTTGAGGATATCGCATGTTAGGTCTAGGTTAGGCCGAGGATTTTCACTCATCAGACTCATACTTTCGTATTCTTCACATACTTGTTGAACGGATCCTGGGTTTTTAGTGGTTTGGATCACGTAGTAATGTGGTACCACACTGAAACAGTCAATTAAACCTGGTTTCGATCAATACTTTAGAGAATAATTCATGTCAGGTCTAGGTTAGGTCTGGGATTTGCTCTCATCAGGCTCATTCTTTCGCATATTTCTCATGCTTGAAGTCTAGATCCTGGGCTTTTTCTGGATTGCATCACGTAGTAATGAAGTACAACACTGAAGCAGTCAACTAAACCTGGTTTCCATCAATATTTTACAGGACAACGCATGTTAGGTCTAGGTTAGGCCTGGGATTTGCCCCCATCAGGGTCATACTTTCGCAGTTTTAACATACATGTTGACCTGATCGAGGGTTTTGTCCGCTTTGGATCACGTAGTAAAGTGGTACCACACTGAAGCAGTCCATTAAACCCGGTTTGGATCAATATTTTAGAGGATAACGCATGTTAGGTTTGGGTTAGGTCTAGGATTTGCCCACATCAGGCTCATACTTTCGCATATTTCTCATACTTCATGGGTAGATCCTGGGCTGTTCCTGGATTGTATCACGTAGTAATGTGGTACCACACTGAAACAGTCAATTAAACCTGGTTTGGATCAATATTTTAGAGAATAATTCATGTTAGGTCTGGGTTAGGTCTGGGATTTGCTCTCATCAGGCTCATACTTTCGCATATTTCTCATACTTGATGGCTAGATCCTGGGTTTTTTCTGGATTGCATCACGTAGTAATGAAGTACATGACTGAAACAGTCAATTAAACCTGGTTTCGATAAATATTTTAGACAATAATTCATGTTAGGTCTAGGTTAGGCCTGGGATTTGCCCTCATCAGGGTCATACTTTCGCAGTTCTAACATACATGTTGACCTGATCGAGGGTTTTTTCTGCTTTGGAACACGTAGTAAAGTGGTACCACACTAAAACAGTCCACTAAACCTGGTTAGGATCAATATTTTAGAGGATAATGCATGTTAGGGCTAGGTTAGCCCTGGGATTTTCACTCATCAGACTCATACTTTCGCATTCTTCTCATACTTGTTGAACTGATCCTGGGGTTTTTCTGGTTTGGATCACGTAGTAATGTGGTACCACACTGAAACAGTCGATTAAACCTGGTTTCGATCAATATCTTAGAAGATAACGCAAGTTAAGTCTGGGATTGGTCTGGGATTTGACCTCATCGGACTCATACTTTCGCTTTCTTCACATACTCGTTGAACAGATCCTGTGTTATTTTCTGGTTTGGATCACATAGTAATGTGGTACCACACTGAAACAGTCGATTAAACCAGGTTTCCATCAATATTTTTGAGGATAACGCATGTTAGGTCTAGGTTTGGTCTGGGATTTTCACTCATCAGACTCATACTTTCGCATTCTTCACATACTTGTTGAACGGATCCTGGGTTTTTTCTGGATTGGATCACGTAGTAATGTGGTACCACACTGAAACATTCAATGAAACCTGGTCTGGATAAATATTTTAGAGGATAACGCAAGTTAGGTCTGGGGGAGGTCTGGGATTAGCCCTCATCAGACTCATACTTTCGCACACTTCACATACTCGTTGAACAGATCCTGGGTTTTTTTCTGGTTTGGATCACGTAGTAATGTGGTAACACACTGAAACAGTCGATTAAACCTGGTTTCGATCAATATTATTGAGGATAACGCATGTTAGGTCTGGGTTAGGTCTGGGATTTGCTCTCATCAGGCTCATTCTTTCGCATATTTCTCATACTTGATGGCTAGATCCTGGGCTTTTTCTGGATTGCATCACGTAGTAATGAGGTACAACACTGAAACAGTCAATTAAACCTGGTTTCCATCAATATTTTAGAGGGCAACGCAAGTTAGGTCTATGTTAGGCCTGGGATTTGCCCTCATCAGGATCATACCTTTGCAGTTTTAACATACATGTTCTCCTGATCGAGGGTTTTTTCTGCTTTGGATCACGTAGTAAAGTGGTACCACACTGCAACAGTCCATTAAACCTGGTTTGCATCAATATTTTAGAGGATAACGCATGTTAGGTCTAGGTTAGCCCCGAGATTTTCACTCATCAGACTCATACTTTCGCATTCTTCACATACTTGTTGAACGGATCCTGGGTTTTTTCTGGTTTGGATCACGTAGTTATGTGGGACCACACTGAAACAATCAATTAAACCTGGTCTTGATAAATATTTTAGAGGACAACGTATGTTAGGTCTGGGTTAGGTCTAGGATTTGCCCTCATCAGGCTCATACTTTCGCATATTTCTCATACTTCATGGCTAGATCCTGGGCTATTTCTGGATTGGATGACGTAGTAATGTGGTACTACTCTGAAACAGTCAATTAAACCTGGTTTTGCTCAATATTTTAGAAGATAACGCATGTCAGGCCTAGGTTAGGCCTGGGATTTGCCTTATCAGGGTCATACTTTCGCAGTTTTAACATGCATGTTGACCTGATCGAGTGTTTTTTCTGCTTTGGATCACGTAGTAAAGTGGTGCCACAACTAAAACAGTCAATTAAACCTGGTTTCGATCAATATTTTAGAGGACAACGCATGTTGGGTCTAGGTTAGGCCTGGGATTTGCCCTCATCAGGGTCATACTTTCGCAGTTTTAACATACATGTTGACGTGATCGAGGGTTTTTTCTGCTTTGGATCACGTAGTAAAGTGGTACCACATTGAAACGGTCCATTAAACCTTGTTTGGATCAATATTTTAGAGGATAACGCAAGTTAGGTCTGGGATAGGTCTGGGATTAGCCCTCATCAGGCTCATACATTCGCAGTTTTAACATGCATGTTGACCTGATCGAGGGTTTTTTCTGCTTTGGACCACGTAGTAAAGTGGTACCACAACTAAAACAGTCAATTAAACCTGGTCTCGATCAATATTTTAGAGAATAATTCATGTTAGGTCTAGGTTAGGTCTGGGATTAGCCCTCATCAGACTCATACTTTCGCACACTTCACATACTCGTTGACAAGGTCCTGGGTTTTTTTCTTGTTTGGATCACGTAGTAATGTGGTACCACACTGAAACAGTCGATTAAACCTGGTTTCGATTAATATTTTAGAGGATAACGCATGTTAGGTCTGGGATAGGTCTGGGATTCGCCCTCATCAGGCTCATACTTTCGCATATTTCTCATTCTTGATGGCTAGATCCTGGGCTTTTTCTGGATTGCATCATGTAGTAATGTGGGACCACACTGAAACAATCAATTAAACCTGGTCATGATCAATATTTTAGAGAATAATTCATGTTATGTCTAGGTTAGGTCTGGGATTTGCTCTCATCAGGCTCATTCTTTCGCATATTTCTCATACTTGATGGCTAGATCCTGGGCTTTTTCTGGATTGCATCACGTAGTAATGAAGTACAACACTGAAACAGTCAATTAAACCTGGTTTCCATCAATATCTTAGAGGACAACGCATGTTAGGTCTAGGTTAGGCCTGGGATTTGCCCTCATCAGGGTCATACTTCCGCAGTTTTAACATACCTGTTGACCTGATCGAGGGTTTTTTCTGCTTTGGATCACGTAGTAAAGTGGTGCCACACTGAAACAGTCCATTAAACCTGGTTTGGATCAATATTTTAGAGGACAACGCATGTTAGGTCTAGGTTAGGCCTGGGATTTTCACTCATCAGACTCATACTTACACATTCTTCACATACATGTTGAACGGATCCTGGATTTTTTCTGGTTTGGTTCACGAAGTAATGTGGTACCACACTGGAACATTCAATTAAACCTGGTCTTGATAAATAATTTAGAGGATAACGCATGTTAGGTTTGGGTTAGGTCTAGGATTTGCCCTTATCAGGCTCATACTTTCGCATATTTCTCATACTTCATGGCTAGATCCTGGGCTGTTTCTGGATTGTATCACGTAGTAATGTGGTACCACGCTGAAACAGTCAATTAAACCTGGTTTCGTTCAATATTTTAGAGGATAACGCAAGTTAGGTCTGGGATAGGTCTGGGATTTGCCCTCATCAGGCTCATACTTTCGCGTTTTTCACATACTTGTTGAACAGATCCTGGGTTTTTTCCGGTTTGGGTCACGTAGTAGTGTGGTACCACACTGAAACAGTCGATTAAACCTGGTTTCGATCAATATTTTTGGGGATAACGCATGTTAGGTCTAGGTTAGACCGGGGATTTTCACTCATCAGACCCATACTTTCGCATTCTTCACATACTTGTTCAACGGATCGTGGGTTTTTTCTGGTTTGGATCACGTAGTTATTGCGGGACCACACTGAAGCAATCAATGAAACCTGGTCATGATAACTATTTTAGAGGATAACGCATGTTAGGTTTGGGTTAGGTCTAGGATTTGCCCTCATCAGGCTCATACTTTCGCATATTTCTCATACTTCATGGCTAGATCCTGGGCTGTTTCTGGATTGTATCACGTAGTAATGTGGTACCACGCTGAAACAGTCAATTAAACCTGGTTTCGTTGAATATTTTAGAGGATAACGCAAGTTAGGTCTGGGATAGGTCTGGGATTTGCCCTCATCAGGCTCATACTTTCGCGTTTTTCACATACTTGTTGAACTGATCCTGGGTTTTTTCTGGTTTGGATCACGTAGCAATGTGGTACCACACTGAAACAGTCGATTAAACCTGGTTTCGATCAATATTTTAGAGGATAACGCAAGTTTGGTCTGGGATAGGTCTGGGTTTTGCCCTCATCAGGCTCATACTTTCGCGTTTTTCACATACTTGTTGAACAGATCCTGGGTTTTTTCTGGTTTGGATCACGTAGTAATGTGGGACCACACTGAAACAGTCCATTAAACCTAGTCTTGATAAATATTCTAGAGGATAACGCATGTTAGGCCTGGGTTACGACTAGGATTTGCCCCCATCAGGCTCATACTTTCGCATATTTCTCATACTTCATGGCTGGATCCTGGGCTATTTCTGGTTTGGATCACGTAGTAATGTGGTACCACACTGAAACAGTCAATTAAACCTGGTTTTGATCAATATTTTAGAGGATAACGCATGTTAGGTCTAGGTTAGCCCTGAGATTTTCACTCATCAGACTCATACTTTCGCATTCTTCACATACTTGTTGAACGGATCCTGGGTTTTTTCTGGTTTGGTTCACGTAGTAATGTGGTACCACACTGGAACATTCAATTAAACCTGGTCTTGATAAATATTTTAGAGGATAACGCATGTTAGGTTTGGGTTAGGTCTAGGATTTGCCCTCATCAGGCTGATACTTTCGCATATTTCTCATACTTCATGGCTAGATCCTGGGCTGTTTCTGGATTGTATCACGTAGTAATGTGGTACCACGCTGAAACAGTCAATTAAGCCTGATTTCGATGAATATTTTAGAGGATAACGCAAGTTAGGTCTGGGATAGGTCTGGGATTCGCCCTCATCAGGCTCATACCTTCGCATATTTCTCATACTTGATGGCTAGATCCTGGCCTTTTTCTGGATTGCATCACGTAGTAATGAAGTACAACACTGAAGCAGTCAATTAAACCTGGTTTCCATCAATATCTTAGAGGACAACGCAAGTTAGGTCTGGGATAAGTCTGGGATTTGCCCTCATCAGGCTCATACTTTCGCGTTTTTCACATACTTGTTGAACAGATCCTGTGTTTTTTCTGGTTTGGATCACGTAGTAGTGTGGTACCACACTGAAACAGTCCATTAAACCTTGTTTGGATCAATATTTTAGAGGATAACGCATGTCAGGTCTGGGATAGGTCTGGGATTTGCCCTCATCAGACTCATACTTTCGCACACTTCACATACTCGTTGAACAGATCCTGGGTTATTTTCTGGTTTGGATCACATAGTAATGTGGTACCACACTGAAACAGTCGATTAAACCAGGATTCGATCAATATTTTTGAGGATAACGCATGTTAGGTCTAGGTTAGGCCTGGGATTTTCACTCATCAGACTCATACTTTCGTATTCTTCACATACTTGTTGAACGGATCCTGGGTTTTTTCTGGTTTGGATTACGTAGTAATGAGGGACCACACTGAAACAATCAAATAAACCTGGTCTTGATAAATATTTTAGAGGATAAAGCATGTTAGGTCTGCGTTAGGTCTAGGATTTGCCCTCGTCAGGCTCATACTTTCGCATATTTCTCATATTTCATGGCTAGATCCTGGGCTATTTCTGGATTGGATCACGTAGTAATGTGGTACCACACTGAAACAGTCGATTAAACCAGGTTTCGATCAATATTTTTGAGGATAACGCAACTTCGGTCTGGGATAGGTCTGGGATTTGCCCTCGTCAGGCTCATACTTTCGCATATTTCTCATACTTCATGGCTGGATCCTGACCTTTTTCCGGATTGCATCACGTAGTAATGAAGTACAACACTGAGACAGTCAATTCAACCTGGTTTCCATCAATATTTTAGAGGACAACGCATGTTAGGTCTAGGTTAGGCCTGGGATTTTCACTCATCAGACTCATACTTTCACATTCTTCACATACTTGTTGAACAGATCCTGGGTTTTTTCCGGTTTGGGTCACGTAGTAGTGTGGTACCACACTGAAACAGTCGATTAAACCTGGTTTCGATCAATATTTTTGAGGATAACGCATGTTAGGTCTAGGTTAGGCCGGGGATTTTCACTCATCAGACCCATACTTTCGCATTCTTCACATACTTGTTGAACGGATCGTGGGTTTTTTCTGGTTTGGATCACGTAGTTATTGCGGGACCACACTGAAGCAATCAATGAAACCTGGTCATGATAACTATTTTAGAGGATAACGCATGTTAGGTTTGGGTTAGGTCTAGGATTTGCCCACATCAGGCTCAAAACTTTCGCATATTTCTCATACTTCATGGCTAGATCCTGGGCTGCTTCTGGATTGTATCACGTAGTAATGAAGTACAACTCTGAAACAGTCAATTAAACCTGGTTTCCATCAATATCTTAGAGGACAACGCAAGTTAGGTCTGGGATAGGTCTGGGATTTGCCCTCATCAGACTCATACTTTCGCACACTTCACATACTCGTTGAACAGATCCTGGGTTATTTTCTGGTTTGGATCACATAGTAATGTGGTACCACACTGAAACAGTCGATTAAACCAGGATTCGATCAATATTTTTGAGGATAACGCATGTTAGGTCTAGGTTAGGCCTGGGATTTTCACTCATCAGACTCATACTTTCGTATTCTTCACATACTTGTTGAACGGATCCTGGGTTTTTTCTGGTTTGGATTACGTAGTAATGAGGGACCACACTGAAACAATCAAATAAACCTGGTCTTGATAAATATTTTAGAGGATAAAGCATGTTAGGTCTGCGTTAGGTCTAGGATTTGCCCTCGTCAGGCTCATACTTTCGCATATTTCTCATATTTCATGGCTAGATCCTGGGCTATTTCTGGATTGGATCACGTAGTAATGTGGTACCACACTGAAACAGTCGATTAAACCAGGTTTCGATCAATATTTTTGAGGATAACGCAACTTCGGTCTGGGATAGGTCTGGGATTTGCCCTCGTCAGGCTCATACTTTCGCATATTTCTCATACTTCATGGCTGGATCCTGACCTTTTTCCGGATTGCATCACGTAGTAATGAAGTACAACACTGAAACAGTCAATTCAACCTGGTTTCCATCAATATTTTAGAGGACAACGCATGTTAGGTCTAGGTTAGGCCTGGGATTTTCACTCATCAGACTCATACTTGCACATTCTTCACATACATGTTGAACGGATCCTGGATTTTTTCTGGTTTGGTTCACGAAGTAATGTGGTACCACACTGGAACATTCAATTAAACCTGGTCTTGATAAATAATTTAGAGGATAACGCATGTTAGGTTTGGGTTAGGTCTAGGATTTGCCCTTATCAGGCTCATACTTTCGCATATTTCTCATACTTCATGGCTAGATCCTGGGCTGTTTCTGGATTGTATCACGTAGTAATGTGGTACCACGCTGAAACAGTCAATTAAACCTGGTTTCGTTCAATATTTTAGAGGATAACGCAAGTTAGGTCTGGGATAGGTCTGGGATTTGCCCTCATCAGGCTCATACTTTCGCGTTTTTCACATACTTGTTGAACAGATCCTGGGTTTTTTCCGGTTTGGGTCACGTAGTAGTGTGGTACCACACTGAAACAGTCGATTAAACCTGGTTTCGATCAATATTTTTGGGGATAACGCATGTTAGGTCTAGGTTAGGCCGGGGATTTTCACTCATCAGACCCATACTTTCGCATTCTTCACATACTTGTTGAACGGATCGTGGGTTTTTTCTGGTTTGGATCACGTAGTTATTGCGGGACCACACTGAAGCAATCAATGAAACCTGGTCATGATAACTATTTTAGAGGATAACGCATGTTAGGTTTGGGTTAGGTCTAGGATTTGCCCTCATCAGGCTCATACTTTCGCATATTTCTCATACTTCATGGCTAGATCCTGGGCTGTTTCTGGATTGTATCACGTAGTAATGTGGTACCACGCTGAAACAGTCAATTAAACCTGGTTTCGTTCAATATTTTAGAGGATAACGCAAGTTAGGTCTGGGATAGGTCTGGGATTTGCCCTCATCAGGCTCATACTTTCGCGTTTTTCACATACTTGTTGAACTGATCCTGGGTTTTTTCTGGTTTGGATCACGTAGCAATGTGGTACCACACTGAAACAGTCGATTAAACCTGGTTTCGATCAATATTTTAGAGGATAACGCAAGTTTGGTCTGGGATAGGTCTGGGTTTTGCCCTCATCAGGCTCATACTTTCGCGTTTTTCACATACTTGTTGAACAGATCCTGGGTTTTTTCTGGTTTGGATCACGTAGTAATGTGGGACCACACTGAAACAGTCCATTAAACCTGGTTTGGATCAATATTTTAGAGGATAACGCATGTTAGGTCTAGGTTAGGTCTGGGATTTTCACTCATCAGACTCATACTTTCGCATTCTTCACATACTTGTTGAACAGATCCTGGGTTTTTTATGGTTTGGTTCACGTAGTAATGTGGTACCACACTGAAACATTCAATTAAACCTAGTCTTGATAAATATTTTAGAGGATAACGCATGTTAGGCCTGGGTTACGACTAGGATTTGCCCCCATCAGGCTCATACTTTCGCATATTTCTCATACTTCATGGCTGGATCCTGGGCTATTTCTGGTTTGGATCACGTAGTAATGTGGTACCACACTGAAACAGTCAATTAAACCTGGTTTTGATCAATATTTTAGAGAATAATTCATGTCAGGTCTAGGTTAGGTCTGGGATTTGCTATCATCAGGCTCATTCTTTCGCATATTTCTCATACTTGATGGCTAGATCCTGGGCTTTTTCCGGTTTGCATCACGTAGTAATGAAGTACAACACTGAAACAGTCAACTCAACCTGGTTTCGATCGATATTTTAGAGGATAACGCATGTTAGGTCTAGGTTAGCCCTGGGATTTTCACTCATCAGACTCATACTTTCGCATTCTTCACATACTTGTTGAACGGATCCTGGGTTTTTTCTGGTTTGGTTCATGTAGTAATGTGGTACCACACTGGAACATTCAATTAAACCTGGTCTTGATAAATATTTTAGAGGATAACGCATGTTAGGTTTGGGTTAGGTCTAGGATTTGCCCTTATCAGGCTCATACTTTCGCATATTTCTCATACTTCATGGCTAGATCCAGGGCTGTTTCTGGATTGTATCACGTAGTAATGTGGTACCACGCTGAAACAGTCAATTAAACCTGGTTTCGTTCAATATTTTAGAGGATAACGCAAGTTAGGTCTGGGATAGGTCTGGGATTTGCCCTCATCAGACTCATACTTTCGCACACTTCACACACTCGTTGAACAGATCCTGGGTTTTTTATGGTTTGGTTCACGTAGTAATGTGGTACCACACTGAAACATTCAATTAAACCTAGTCTTGATAAATATTTTAGAGGATAACGCATGTTAGGTCTGCGTTAGGTCTAGGATTTGCCCTCGTCAGGCTCATACTTTCGCATATTTCTCATATTTCATGGCTAGATCCTGGGCTATTTCTGGTTTGGATCACGTAGTAGTGTGGTACCACACTGAAACAGTCCATTAAACCTTGTTTGGATCAATATTTCAGAGGATAACGCATGTCAGGTCTGGGATAGGTCTGGGATTTGCCCTCATCAGACTCATACTTTCGCACACTTCACATACTCGTTGAACAGATCCTGGGTTATTTTCTGGTTTGGATCACATAGTAATGTGGTACCACACTGAAACAGTCGATTAAACCAGGATTCGATCAATATTTTTGAGGATAACGCATGTTAGGTCTAGGTTAGGCCTGGGATTTTCACTCATCAGACTCATACTTTCGTATTCTTCACATACTTGTTGAACGGATCCTGGGTTTTTTCTGGTTTGGATTACGTAGTAATGAGGGACCACACTGAAACAATCAAATAAACCTGGTCTTGATAAATATTTTAGAGGATAAAGCATGTTAGGTCTGCGTTAGGTCTAGGATTTGCCCTCGTCAGGCACATACTTTCGCATATTTCTCATATTTCATGGCTAGATCCTGGGCTATTTCTGGATTGGATCACGTAGTAATGTGATACCACACTGAAACAGTCGATTAAACCAGGTTTCGATCAATATTTTTGAGGATAACGCAACTTCGGTCTGGGATAGGTCTGGGATTTGCCCTCGTCAGGCTCATACTTTCGCATATTTCTCATACTTCATGGCTGGATCCTGACCTTTTTCCGGATTGCATCACGTAGTAATGAAGTACAACACTGAAACAGTCAATTCATCCTGGTTTCCATCAATATTTTAGAGGACAACGCATGTTAGGTCTAGGTTAGGCCTGGGATTTTCACTCATCAGACTCATACTTTCACATTCTTCACATACATGTTGAACGGATCCCGGATTTTTTCTGGTTTGGTTCACGAAGTAATGTGGTACCACACTGGAACATTCAATTAAACCTGGTCTTGATAAATAATTTAGAGGATAACGCATGTTAGGTTTGGGTTAGGTCTAGGATTTGCCCTTATGAGGCTCATACTTTCGCATATTTCTCATACTTCATGGCTAGATCCTGGGCTGTTTCTGGATTGTATCACGTAGTAATGTGGTACCACGCTGAAACAGTCAATTAAACCTGGTTTCGTTCAATATTTTAGAGGATAACGCAAGTTAGGTCTGGGATAGGTCTGGGATTTGCCCTCATCAGGCTCATACTTTCGCGTTTTTCACATACTTGTTGAACAGATCCTGGGTTTTTTCCGGTTTGGGTCACGTAGTAGTGTGGTACCACACTGAAACAATCAAATAAACCTGGTCTTGATAAATATTTTAGAGGATAAAGCATGTTAGGTCTGCGTTAGGTCTAGGATTTGCCCTCGTCAGGCTCATACTTTCGCATATTTCTCATCTTTCATGGCTAGATCCTGGGCTATTTCTGGATTGGATCACGTAGTAATGTGGTACCACACTGAAACAGTCGATTAAACCAGGTTTCGATCAATATTTTTGAGGATAACGCATGTTAGGTCTAGGTTAGGCCGGGGATTTTCACTCATCAGACCCATACTTTCGCATTCTTCACATACTTGTTGAACGGATCGTGGGTTTTTTCTGGTTTGGATCACGTAGTTATTGCGGGACCACACTGAAGCAATCAATGAAACCTGGTCATGATAACTATTTTAGAGGATAACGCATGTTAGGTTTGGGTTAGGTCTAGGATTTGCCCACATCAGGCTCATACTTTCGCATATTTCTCATACTTCATGGCTAGATCCTGGGCTGCTTCTGGATTGTATCACGTAGTAATGAAGTACAACACTGAAACAGTCAATTAAACCTGGTTTCCATCAATATCTTAGAGGACAACGCAAGTTAGGTCTGGGATAGGTCTGGGATTTGCCCTCATCAGACTCATACTTTCGCACACTTCACATACTCGTTGAACAGATCCTGGGTTATTTTCTGGTTTGGATCACATAGTAATGTGGTACCACACTGAAACAGTCGATTAAACCAGGATTCGATCAATATTTTAGAGGACAACGCATGTTAGGTCTAGGTTAGGCCTGGGATTTTCACTCATCAGACTCATACTTTCACATTCTTCACATACATGTTGAACGGATCCTGGATTTTTTCTGGTTTGGTTCACGAAGTAATGTGGTACCACACTGGAACATTCAATTAAACCTGGTCTTGATAAATAATTTAGAGGATAACGCATGTTAGGTTTGGGTTAGGTCTAGGATTTGCCCTTATGAGGCTCATATTTTCGCATATTTCTCATACTTCATGGCTAGATCCTGGGCTGTTTCTGGATTGTATCACGTAGTAATGTGGTACCACGCTGAAACAGTCAATTAAACCTGGTTTCGTTCAATATTTTAGAGGATAAAGCAAGTTAGGTCTGGGATAGGTCTGGGATTTGCCCTCATCAGGCTCATACTTTCGCGTTTTTCACATACTTGTTGAACAGATCCTGGGTTTTTTCCGGTTTGGGTCACGTAGTAGTGTGGTACCACACTGAAACAGTCGATTAAACCTGGTTTCGATCAATATTTTTGAGGATAACGCATGTTAGGTCTAGGTTAGGCCGGGGATTTTCACTCATCAGACCCATACTTTCGCATTCTTCACATACTTGTTGAACGGATCGTGGGTTTTTTCTGGTTTGGATCACGTAGTTATTGCGGGACCACACTGAAGCAATCAATGAAACCTGGTCATGATAACTATTTTAGAGGATAACGCATGTTAGGTTTGGGTTAGGTCTAGGATTTGCCCACATCAGGCTCATACTTTCGCATATTTCTCATACTTCATGGCTAGATCCTGGGCTGCTTCTGGATTGTATCACGTAGTAATGAAGTACAACACTGAAACAGTCAATTAAACCTGGTTTCCATCAATATCTTAGAGGACAACGCAAGTTAGGTCTGGGATAGGTCTGGGATTTGCCCTCATCAGACTCATACTTTCGCACACTTCACATACTCGTTGAACAGATCCTGGGTTATTTTCTGGTTGGGATCACATAGTAATGTGGTACCACACTGAAACAGTCGATTAAACCAGGATTCGATCAATATTTTTGAGGATAACGCATGTTAGGTCTAGGTTAGGCCTGGGATTTTCACCCATCAGACTCATACTTTCGTATTCTTCACATACTTGTTGAACGGATCCTGGGTTTTTTCTGGTTTGGATTACGTAGTAATGAGGGACCACACTGAAACAATCAAATAAACCTGGTCTTGATAAATATTTTAGAGGATAAAGCATGTTAGGTCTGCGTTAGGTCTAGGATTTGCCCTCGTCAGGCTCATACTTTCGCATATTTCTCATCTTTCATGGCTAGATCCTGGGCTATTTCTGGATTGGATCACGTAGTAATGTGGTACCACACTGAAACAGTCGATTAAACCAGGTTTCGATCAATATTTTTGAGGATAACGCAACTTCGGTCTGGGATGGGTCTGGGATTTGCCCTCGTCAGGCTCATACTTCCGCATATTTCTCATACTTCATGGCTGGATCCTGACCTTTTTCCGGATTGCATCACGTAGTAATGAAGTACAACACTGAAACAGTCAATTCAACCTGGTTTCCATCAATATTTTAGAGGACAACGCATGTTAGGTCTAGGTTAGGCCTGGGATTTTCACTCATCAGACTCATACTTTCACATTCTTCACATACATGTTGAACGGATCCTGGATTTTTTCTGGTTTGGTTCACGAAGTAATGTGGTACCACACTGGAACATTCAATTAAACCTGGTCTTGATAAATAATTTAAAGGATAACGCATGTTAGGTTTGGGTTAGGTCTAGGATTTGCCCTTATCAGGCTCATACTTTCGCATATTTCTCATACTTCATGGCTAGATCCTGGGCTGTTTCTGGATTGTATCACGTAGTAATGTGGTACCACGCTGAAACAGTCAATTAAACCTGGTTTCGTTCAATATTTTAGAGGATAACGCAAGTTAGGTCTGGGATAGGTCTGGGATTTGCCCTCATCAGGCTCATACTTTCGCGTTTTTCACATACTTGTTGAACAGATCCTGGGTTATTTTCTGGTTTGGATCACATAGCAATGTGGTACCACACTGAAACAGCAGATAAAACCAGGTTTCGATCAATATTTTTGAGGATAACGCGTGTTAGGTCTAGGTTAGGCCTGGGATTTTCACTCATCAGACTCATACTTTCGCATTCTTCACATACTTGTTGAACGGATCCTGGGTTTTTTCTGGTTTGGATCACGTAGTAATGTGGGACCACACTGAAACAGTCAATTAAACCTGGATTCGATCAATATTTTAGAGAATAATTCATGTTTGGTCTAGGTTAGGCCTGGGATTTTCACTCATCAGACTCATACTTTCGCATTCTTCACATACTTGTTGACCGGATCCTGGGTTTTTTCCGGTTTGGGTCAAGTAGTAGTGTGGTACCACACTGAAACAGTCAATTCAACCTGGTATCGATCAATATTTTAGAGGACAACGCCTGTTAGGTTTAGGTTAGTCCTGGGATTTGCCCTCATCAGGGTCATACTTTCGCAGTTTTAACATACATGTTGACGTGAACGAGGGTTTTTTCTGCTTTGGATCAGGTAGTAAAGTGGTACCACACTGAAACAGTCCATTAAACCTGGTTTGGATCCACATTTTAGAGGATAACGCATGTTAGGTCTAGGTTAGCCCTGGGATCTTCACTCATCAGACTCATACATTCGCAATCTTCACATACTTGTTG
This sequence comes from Colletes latitarsis, assembly GCF_051014445.1. NCBI lineage: Eukaryota > Metazoa > Arthropoda > Insecta > Hymenoptera > Colletidae > Colletes > Colletes latitarsis. Next base: position 18,531,337 of record NW_027488366.1, read on the forward strand.
AACGGATCCTGGGTTTTTTCTGGTTTGGTTCACGTAGTAATGTGGTACCACACTGGAACATTCAATTAAACCTGGTCTTGATAAATATTTTAGAGGATAACGCATGTTAGGTTTGGGTTAGGTCTAGGATTTGCCCTCATCAGGCTCATACTTTCGCATATTTCTCATACTTCATGGCTAGATCCTGGGCAGTTTCTGGATTGTACCACCTAGTAATGTGGTACCACGCTGAAACAGTCAATTAAACCTGGTTTCGTTCAATATTTTAGAGGATAACGCAAGTTAGGTCTGGGATTGGCCTGGGATTTGCCCTCATCAGGCTCATTCTTTCGCATATTTCTCATACTTGATGGCTAGATCCTGAGCTATTTCTGGATTGGATCACGTGGTAATGTGGTACCACACTGAAACAGTCAATTAAACCTGGTTTCCATCAATATCTTAGAGGACAACGCAAGTTAGGTCTGGGATAGGTCTGGGATTTGCCCTCATCAGGGTCATACTTTCGCAGTTTCAACATGCATGTTGACCTCATCGAGGGTTTTTTCTCCTTTGGATCACGTAGTAAAGTGGTACCACAACTAAAACAGTCAATTAAACCTGGTTTCGATCATTATTTTAGAGGATAACGCAAGTTAGGTCTGGGATAGGTCTGGGATTAGCCCTCATCAGACTCATACTTTCGCATTCTTCACATACTTGTTGAACGGATCCTGGGCTTTTTCCGGTTTGGGTCAAGTAGTAGTGTAGTACCACACTGAAACAGTCGATTAAACCTGGTTTCGATCAATATTTTTGAGGATAACGCATGTTAGGTCTAGGTTAGGCCGGGGATTTTCACTCAGCAGACTCATACTTTCGCATTCTTCACATACTTGTTGAACGGATCCTGGGTTTTTTCTGGTTTGGATCACGTAGTAATGTGGTACCACACTGAAACAGTCGATTAAACCTCGTTTCGATCAATATTTTAGAGGATAACGCAAGTTTGGTCTGGGATAGGTCTGGGATTTGCCCTCATCAGGCTCATACTTTCGCGTTTTTCACATACTCGTTGACAAGATCCTGGCTTTTTTCTGGTTTGGATCACGTAGTAATGTGGTACCACACTGAAACAGTCGATAAAACCTGGTTTCGATTAATATTTTTGAGGATAACGCATGTTAGGTCTGGGATAGGTCTGGGATTTGCCCTCATCAGGCTCATACTTTCGCAGTTTTAACATGCATTTTGACCTGATCGAGGGTTTTTTCTGCTTTGGATCACGTAGTAAAGTGGTACCACACTAAAACATTCAATTAAACCTGGTTTCGATCAATATTTTAGAGGATAACGCAAGTTAGGTCTGGGATAGGCCTGGGATTTGCCCTCATCAGACTCATACTTTCGCATACATCACATACTTGTTGAACAGATCCTGGGTTTTTTCTGGTTTGGATCACGTAGTAATGTGGTACCACACTGAAACAGTCGATTAAACCTCGTTTCGATCAATATTTTAGAGGATAACGCAAGTTTGGTCTGGGATAGGTCTGGGATTTGCCCTCATCAGGCTCATACTTTCGCGTTTTTCACATACTCGTTGACAAGATCCTGGCTTTTTTCTGGTTTGGATCACGTAGTAATGTGGTACCACACTGAAACAGTCGATTAAACCTGGTTTCGATTAATATTTTTGAGGATAACGCATGTTAGGCCTGGGATAGGTCTGGGATTTGCCCTCATCAGGCTCATACTTTCGCAGTTTTAACATGCATGTTGACCTGATCGAGGGTTTTTTCTGGTTTGTATCACGTAGTAATGTGGTACCATACTGAAACAGTCGATTAAACCTGGTTTCGATCAATATTTTTCAGGATAACGCATGTTAGGTCCAGGTTAGGCCGAGGATTTTCACTCATCAGACTCATACTTTCGTATTCTTCACATACTTGTTGAACGGATCCTGGGTTTTTAGTGGTTTGGATCACGTAGTAATGTGGTACCACACTGAAACAGTCAATTAAACCTGGTTTCGATCAATACTTTAGAGAATAATTCATGTTAGGTCTAGGTTAGGTCTGGGATTTGCTCTCATCAGGCTCATTCTTTCGCATATTTCTCATGCTTGATGTCTAGATCCTGGGCTTTTTCTGGATTGTATCACGTAGTAATGTGGTACCACACTGAAACAGTCAATTAAACCTGGTTTGGATCAATATTTTAGAGAATAATTCATGTTAGGTCTGGGTTAGGTCTGGGATTTGCTCTCATCAGGCTCATACTTTCGCATATTTCTCTTACTTGATGGCTAGATCCTGGGTTTTTTCTGGATTGCATCACGTAGTAATGAAGTACATGACTGAAACAGTCAATTAAACCTGGTTTCGATAAATATTTTAGACAATAATTCATGTTAGGTCTAGGTTAGGCCTGGGATTTGCCCTCATCAGGGTCATACTTTCGCAGTTCTAACATACATGTTGACCTGATCGAGGGTTTTTTCTGCTTTGGAACACGTAGTAAAGTGGTACCACACTAAAACAGTCCACTAAACCTGGTTTGGATCAATATTTTAGAGGATAATGCATGTTAGGGCTAGGTTAGCCCTGCGATTTTCACTCATCAGACTCATTCTTTCGCATTCTTCACATACCTGTTGAACGGATCCTGGGTTTTTTCTGGTTTGGATCACGTAGTAATGTGGGACCACACTGAAGCAATCAATTAAACCTGGTTTGGATCAATATTTTAGAGAATAATTCATGTTAGGTCTGGGTTAGGTCTGGGATTTGCTCTCATCAGGCTCATACTTTCGCATATTTCTCTTACTTGATGGCTAGATCCTGGGTTTTTTCTGGATTGCATCACGTAGTAATGAAGTACATGACTGAAACAGTCCATTAAACCTGGTTTCGATAAATATTTTAGACAATAATTCATGTTAGGTCTAGGTTAGGCCTGGGATTTGCCCTCATCAGGGTCATACTTTCGCAGTTCTAACATACATGTTGACCTGATCGAGGGTTTTTTCTGCTTTGGAACACGTAGTAAAGTGGTACCACACTAAAACAGTCCACTAAACCTGGTTTGGATCAATATTTTAGAGGATAATGCATGTTAGGGCTAGGTTAGCCCTGGGATTTTCACTCATCAGACTCATTCTTTCGCATTCTTCACATACCTGTTGAACGGATCCTGGGTTTTTTCTGGTTTGGATCACGTAGTAATGTGGGACCACACTGAAGCAATCAATTAAACCTGGTCTTGATAAATATTTTAGAGGATAACGCATGTTAGGTCTGGGTTAGGTCTAGGATTTGCTCTCGTCAGGCTCATACTTTCGCATATTTCTCATACTTCATGGCTAGATCCTGGGCTATTTCTGGATTGGATCACGTAGTAATGTGGTACCACACTGAAACAGTCAATTAAACCTGGTTTCGATCAATATTTTAGAGGACAATGCAAGTTAGGTCTGGGATAGGTCTGGGATTTGCCCACATCAGGGTCATACCTTCGCATTTTTCACATACTTGTTGAACAGATCCTGGGTTTTTTCTGGTTTGGATCGCGCAGTAATGTGGTACCACACTGAAACAGCCCACTAAACCTGGGATCGATCAATATTTTAGAGGATAACGAAAGTTATGTCTAGGTTAGGCCTGGGATTTGCTCTCCAAGACTCATGCTTTCGCATTTTTCACATACTTGTTGAACAGATCCTGGGTTTTTTCTGGTATGGATCACGCAGTAATGTGGTACCACCCTGAAACATTCAGTTAAACCTGGTCTTGATAAATATTTTTGAGGATAACGCATGTTAGGTCTGGGTTAGGTCTAGGATTTGCCCTCATCAGGCTCATACTTTCGCACATTTCTTATACTTCATGGATAGATCCTGGGCTATTTTCTGGTTTGGATCACATAGTAATGTGGTACCACACTGAAACAGTCGATTAAACCAGGTTTCGATCAATATTCTTGAGGATAACGCATGTTAGGTCTAGGTAAGGCCTGGGATTTTCACTCATCAGACTCATTCTTTCGCATTCTTCACATACCTGTTGAACGGATCCTGGGTTTTTTCTGGTTTGGATCACGTAGTAATGTGGGACCACACTGAAACAATCAATTAAACCTGGTCTTGGTAAATATATTAGAGGATAACGCATGTTAGGTCTGGGTTAGGTCTAGGATTTGCTCTCGTCAGGCTCATACTTTCGCATATTTCTCATACTCGATGGCTAGATCCTAGGCTTTTTCAGGATTGCATCACGTAGTAATGAAGTACAACACTGAAGCAGTCAATTAAACCTGGTTTCCATCAATATCTTAGGGGCCAACGCAAGTTAGGTCTGGGATAGGTCTGGGATTTGCCCTCATCAGACTCATACGTTCGCGTTTTTCACATACTTGTTGAACGGATCCTGGGTTTTTTCTGGTTTAGGTCACGTAGTAATGTGGTACCATACTGAAACAGTCGATTAAACCTGGTCTTGGTAAATATTTTAGAGGATAAAGCATGTTAGGTCTGCGTTAGGTCTAGGATTTGCCCTCGTCAGGCTCATACTTTCGCATATTTCTCATATTTCATGGCTAGATCCTGGGCTATTTCTGGATTGGATCACGTAGTAATGTGGTACCACACTGAAACAGTCGATTAAACCTGGTTTCGATCAATATTTTTGGGGATAACGCATGTTAGGTCTAGGTTAGGCCGGGGATTTTCACTCATCAGACCCATACTTTCGCATTCTTCACATACTTGTTGAACGGATCGTGGGTTTTTTCTGGTTTGGATCACGTAGTTATTGCGGGACCACACTGAAGCAATCAATGAAACCTGGTCATGATAACTATTTTAGAGGATAACGCATGTTAGGTTTGGGTTAGGTCTAGGATTTGCCCTCATCAGGCTCATACTTTCGCATATTTCTCATACTTCATGGCTAGATCCTGGGCTGTTTCTGGATTGTATCACGTAGTAATGTGGTACCACGCTGAAACAGTCAATTAAACCTGGTTTCGTTCAATATTTTAGAGGATAACGCAAGTTAGGTCTGGGATAGGTCTGGGATTTGCCCTCATCAGGCTCATACTTTCGCGTTTTTCACATACTTGTTGAACTGATCCTGGGTTTTTTCTGGTTTGGATCACGTAGCAATGTGGTACCACACTGAAACAGTCGATTAAACCTGGTTTCGATCAATATTTTAGAGGATAACGCAAGTTTGGTCTGGGATAGGTCTGGGTTTTGCCCTCATCAGGCTCATACTTTCGCGTTTTTCACATACTTGTTGAACAGATCCTGGGTTTTTTCTGGTTTGGATCACGTAGTAATGTGGGACCACACTGAAACAGTCCATTAAACCTGGTTTGGATCAATATTTTAGAGGATAACGCATGTTAGGTCTAGGTTAGGTCTGGGATTTTCACTCATCAGACTCATACTTTCGCATTCTTCACATACTTGTTGAACAGATCCTGGGTTTTTTATGGTTTGGTTCACGTAGTAATGTGGTACCACACTGAAACATTCAATTAAACCTAGTCTTGATAAATATTTTAGAGGATAACGCATGTTAGGCCTGGGTTACGACTAGGATTTGCCCCCATCAGGCTCATACTTTCGCATATTTCTCATACTTCATGGCTGGATCCTGGGCTATTTCTGGTTTGGATCACGTAGTAATGTGGTACCACACTGAAACAGTCAATTAAACCTGGTTTTGATCAATATTTTAGAGAATAATTCATGTCAGGTCTAGGTTAGGTCTGGGATTTGCTATCATCAGGCTCATTCTTTCGCATATTTCTCATACTTGATGGCTAGATCCTGGGCTTTTTCCGGTTTGCATCACGTAGTAATGAAGTACAACACTGAAACAGTCAACTCAACCTGGTTTCGATCGATATTTTAGAGGATAACGCATGTTAGGTCTAGGTTAGCCCTGGGATTTTCACTCATCAGACTCATACTTTCGCATTCTTCACATACTTGTTGAACGGATCCTGGGTTTTTTCTGGTTTGGTTCATGTAGTAATGTGGTACCACACTGGAACATTCAATTAAACCTGGTCTTGATAAATATTTTAGAGGATAACGCATGTTAGGTTTGGGTTAGGTCTAGGATTTGCCCTTATCAGGCTCATACTTTCGCATATTTCTCATACTTCATGGCTAGATCCAGGGCTGTTTCTGGATTGTATCACGTAGTAATGTGGTACCACGCTGAAACAGTCAATTAAACCTGGTTTCGTTCAATATTTTAGAGGATAACGCAAGTTAGGTCTGGGATAGGTCTGGGATTTGCCCTCATCAGACTCATACTTTCGCACACTTCACACACTCGTTGAACAGATCCTGGGTTTTTTATGGTTTGGTTCACGTAGTAATGTGGTACCACACTGAAACATTCAATTAAACCTAGTCTTGATAAATATTTTAGAGGATAACGCATGTTAGGTCTGCGTTAGGTCTAGGATTTGCCCTCGTCAGGCTCATACTTTCGCATATTTCTCATATTTCATGGCTAGATCCTGGGCTATTTCTGGTTTGGATCACGTAGTAGTGTGGTACCACACTGAAACAGTCCATTAAACCTTGTTTGGATCAATATTTCAGAGGATAACGCATGTCAGGTCTGGGATAGGTCTGGGATTTGCCCTCATCAGACTCATACTTTCGCACACTTCACATACTCGTTGAACAGATCCTGGGTTATTTTCTGGTTTGGATCACATAGTAATGTGGTACCACACTGAAACAGTCGATTAAACCAGGATTCGATCAATATTTTTGAGGATAACGCATGTTAGGTCTAGGTTAGGCCTGGGATTTTCACTCATCAGACTCATACTTTCGTATTCTTCACATACTTGTTGAACGGATCCTGGGTTTTTTCTGGTTTGGATTACGTAGTAATGAGGGACCACACTGAAACAATCAAATAAACCTGGTCTTGATAAATATTTTAGAGGATAAAGCATGTTAGGTCTGCGTTAGGTCTAGGATTTGCCCTCGTCAGGCACATACTTTCGCATATTTCTCATATTTCATGGCTAGATCCTGGGCTATTTCTGGATTGGATCACGTAGTAATGTGATACCACACTGAAACAGTCGATTAAACCAGGTTTCGATCAATATTTTTGAGGATAACGCAACTTCGGTCTGGGATAGGTCTGGGATTTGCCCTCGTCAGGCTCATACTTTCGCATATTTCTCATACTTCATGGCTGGATCCTGACCTTTTTCCGGATTGCATCACGTAGTAATGAAGTACAACACTGAAACAGTCAATTCATCCTGGTTTCCATCAATATTTTAGAGGACAACGCATGTTAGGTCTAGGTTAGGCCTGGGATTTTCACTCATCAGACTCATACTTTCACATTCTTCACATACATGTTGAACGGATCCTGGATTTTTTCTGGTTTGGTTCACGAAGTAATGTGGTACCACACTGGAACATTCAATTAAACCTGGTCTTGATAAATAATTTAGAGGATAACGCATGTTAGGTTTGGGTTAGGTCTAGGATTTGCCCTTATGAGGCTCATACTTTCGCATATTTCTCATACTTCATGGCTAGATCCTGGGCTGTTTCTGGATTGTATCACGTAGTAATGTGGTACCACGCTGAAACAGTCAATTAAACCTGGTTTCGTTCAATATTTTAGAGGATAACGCAAGTTAGGTCTGGGATAGGTCTGGGATTTGCCCTCATCAGGCTCATACTTTCGCGTTTTTCACATACTTGTTGAACAGATCCTGGGTTTTTTCCGGTTTGGGTCACGTAGTAGTGTGGTACCACACTGAAACAATCAAATAAACCTGGTCTTGATAAATATTTTAGAGGATAAAGCATGTTAGGTCTGCGTTAGGTCTAGGATTTGCCCTCGTCAGGCTCATACTTTCGCATATTTCTCATCTTTCATGGCTAGATCCTGGGCTATTTCTGGATTGGATCACGTAGTAATGTGGTACCACACTGAAACAGTCGATTAAACCAGGTTTCGATCAATATTTTTGAGGATAACGCATGTTAGGTCTAGGTTAGGCCGGGGATTTTCACTCATCAGACCCATACTTTCGCATTCTTCACATACTTGTTGAACGGATCGTGGGTTTTTTCTGGTTTGGATCACGTAGTTATTGCGGGACCACACTGAAGCAATCAATGAAACCTGGTCATGATAACTATTTTAGAGGATAACGCATGTTAGGTTTGGGTTAGGTCTAGGATTTGCCCACATCAGGCTCATACTTTCGCATATTTCTCATACTTCATGGCTAGATCCTGGGCTGCTTCTGGATTGTATCACGTAGTAATGAAGTACAACACTGAAACAGTCAATTAAACCTGGTTTCCATCAATATCTTAGAGGACAACGCAAGTTAGGTCTGGGATAGGTCTGGGATTTGCCCTCATCAGACTCATACTTTCGCACACTTCACATACTCGTTGAACAGATCCTGGGTTATTTTCTGGTTGGGATCACATAGTAATGTGGTACCACACTGAAACAGTCGATTAAACCAGGATTCGATCAATATTTTTGAGGATAATGCATGTTAGGTCTAGGTTAGGCCTGGGATTTTCACCCATCAGACTCACACTTTCGTATTCTTCACATACTTGTTGAACGGATCCTGGGTTTTTTCTGGTTTGGATTACGTAGTAATGAGGGACCACACTGAAACAATCAAATAAACCTGGTCTTGATAAATATTTTAGAGGATAAAGCATGTTAGGTCTGCGTTAGGTCTAGGATTTGCCCTCGTCAGGCTCATACTTTCGCATATTTCTCATCTTTCATGGCTAGATCCTGGGCTATTTCTGGATTGGATCACGTAGTAATGTGGTACCACACTGAAACAGTCGATTAAACCAGGTTTCGATCAATATTTTTGAGGATAACGCAACTTCGGTCTGGGATGGGTCTGGGATTTGCCCTCGTCAGGCTCATACTTCCGCATATTTCTCATACTTCATGGCTGGATCCTGACCTTTTTCCGGATTGCATCACGTAGTAATGAAGTACAACACTGAAACAGTCAATTCAACCTGGTTTCCATCAATATTTTAGAGGACAACGCATGTTAGGTCTAGGTTAGGCCTGGGATTTTCACTCATCAGACTCATACTTTCACATTCTTCACATACATGTTGAACGGATCCTGGATTTTTTCTGGTTTGGTTCACGAAGTAATGTGGTACCACACTGGAACATTCAATTAAACCTGGTCTTGATAAATAATTTAAAGGATAACGCATGTTAGGTTTGGGTTAGGTCTAGGATTTGCCCTTATCAGGCTCATACTTTCGCATATTTCTCATACTTCATGGCTAGATCCTGGGCTGTTTCTGGATTGTATCACGTAGTAATGTGGTACCACGCTGAAACAGTCAATTAAACCTGGTTTCGTTCAATATTTTAGAGGATAACGCAAGTTAGGTCTGGGATAGGTCTGGGATTTGCCCTCATCAGGCTCATACTTTCGCGTTTTTCACATACTTGTTGAACAGATCCTGGGTTATTTTCTGGTTTGGATCACATAGCAATGTGGTACCACACTGAAACAGCAGATAAAACCAGGTTTCGATCAATATTTTTGAGGATAACGCGTGTTAGGTCTAGGTTAGGCCTGGGATTTTCACTCATCAGACTCATACTTTCGCATTCTTCACATACTTGTTGAACGGATCCTGGGTTTTTTCTGGTTTGGATCACGTAGTAATGTGGGACCACACTGAAACAGTCAATTAAACCTGGATTCGATCAATATTTTAGAGAATAATTCATGTTTGGTCTAGGTTAGGCCTGGGATTTTCACTCATCAGACTCATACTTTCGCATTCTTCACATACTTGTTGACCGGATCCTGGGTTTTTTCCGGTTTGGGTCAAGTAGTAGTGTGGTACCACACTGAAACAGTCAATTCAACCTGGTATCGATCAATATTTTAGAGGACAACGCCTGTTAGGTTTAGGTTAGTCCTGGGATTTGCCCTCATCAGGGTCATACTTTCGCAGTTTTAACATACATGTTGACGTGAACGAGGGTTTTTTCTGCTTTGGATCAGGTAGTAAAGTGGTACCACACTGAAACAGTCCATTAAACCTGGTTTGGATCCACATTTTAGAGGATAACGCATGTTAGGTCTAGGTTAGCCCTGGGATCTTCACTCATCAGACTCATACATTCGCAATCTTCACATACTTGTTGAACGGATCCTGGGTTTTTTCTGGTTTGGTTCACGTAGTAATGTGGTACCCCACTGGAACATTCAATTAAACCTGGTCTTGATAAATATTTTAGAGGATAACGCATGTTAGGTTTGGGTTAGGTCTAGGATTTGCCCTCATCAGGCTCATACTTTCGCATATTTCTCATACTTCATGGCTAGATCCTGGGCAGTTTCTGGATTGTACCACCTAGTAATGTGGTACCACGCTGAAACAGTCAATTAAACCTGGTTTCGTTCAATATTTTAGAGGATAACGCAAGTTAGGTCTGGGATTGGCCTGGGATTTGCCCTCATCAGGCTCATTCTTTCGCATATTTCTCATACTTGATGGCTAGATCCTGAGCTATTTCTGGATTGGATCACGTGGTAATGTGGTACCACACTGAAACAGTCAATTAAACCTGGTTTCCATCAATATCTTAGAGGACAACGCAAGTTAGGTCTGGGATAGGTCTGGGATTTGCCCTCATCAGGGTCATACTTTCGCAGTTTCAACATGCATGTTGACCTCATCGAGGGTTTTTTCTCCTTTGGATCACGTAGTAAAGTGGTACCACAACTAAAACAGTCAATTAAACCTGGTTTCGATCATTATTTTAGAGGATAACGCAAGTTAGGTCTGGTATAGGTCTGGGATTAGCCCTCATCAGACTCATACTTTCGCATTCTTCACATACTTGTTGAACGGATCCTGGGCTTTTTCCGGTTTGGGTCAAGTAGTAGTGTAGTACCACACTGAAACAGTCGATTAAACCTGGTTTCGATCAATATTTTTGAGGATAACGCATGTTAGGTCTAGGTTAGGCCGGGGATTTTCACTCAGCAGACTCATACTTTCGCATTCTTCACATACTTGTTGAACGGATCCTGGGTTTTTTCTGGTTTGGATCACGTAGTAATGTGGTACCACACTGAAACAGTCGATTAAACCTCGTTTCGATCAATATTTTAGAGGATAACGCAAGTTTGGTCTGGGATAGGTCTGGGATTTGCCCTCATCAGGCTCATACTTTCGCGTTTTTCACATACTCGTTGACAAGATCCTGGCTTTTTTCTGGTTTGGATCACGTAGTAATGTGGTACCACACTGAAACAGTCGATTAAACCTGGTTTCGATTAATATTTTTGAGGATAACGCATGTTAGGTCTGGGATAGGTCTGGGATTTGCCCTCATCAGGCTCATACTTTCGCAGTTTTAACATGCATTTTGACCTGATCGAGGGTTTTTTCTGCTTTGGATCACGTAGTAAAGTGGTACCACACTAAAACATTCAATTAAACCTGGTTTCGATCAATATTTTAGAGGATAACGCAAGTTAGGTCTGGGATAGGTCTGGGATTTGCCCTCATCAGACTCATACTTTCGCATACTTCACATACTTGTTGAACAGATCCTGGGTTTTTTTCTGGTTTGGATCACGTAGTAATTTCGTACCACACTAAAACAGTCAATTAAACCTGGTTTCGATCAATATTTTAGAGGATAACGAAAGTTATGTCTAGTTTAGGCCTGGGATTTGCCCTCATCAGACTCATACTTTCGCATACATCACATACTTGTTGAACAGATCCTGGGTTTTTTCTGGTTTGGATCACGTAGTAATGTGGTACCACACTGAAACAGTCGATTAAACCTCGTTTCGATCAATATTTTAGAGGATAACGCAAGTTTGGTCTGGGATAGGTCTGGGATTTGCCCTCATCAGGCTCATACTTTCGCGTTTTTCACATACTCGTTGACAAGATCCTGGCTTTTTTCTGGTTTGGCTCACGTAGTAATGTGGTACCACACTGAAACAGTCGATTAAACCTGGTTTCGATTAATATTTTTGAGGATAACGCATGTTAGGCCTGGGATAGGTCTGGGATTTGCCCTCATCAGGCTCATACTTTCGCAGTTTTAACATGCATGTTGACCTGATCGAGGGTTTTTTCTGCTTTGGATCACGTAGTAAAGTGGTACCACACTAAAACATTCAATTAAACCTGGTTTCGATCAATATTTTAGAGGATAACGCAAGTTAGGTCTGGGATAGGTCTGGGATTTGCCCTCATCAGACTCATACTTTCGCATACTTCACATACTTGTTGAACAGATCCTGGGTTTTTTTCTGGTTTGGATCACGTAGTAATTTCGTACCACACTAAAACAGTCAATTAAACCTGGTTTCGATCAATATTTTAGAGGATAACGAAAGTTATGTCTAGTTTAGGCCTGGGATTTGCCCTCATCAGACTCATACTTTCGCATACTTCACATACTTGTTGAACAGATCCTGGGTTTTTTCTGGTTTGGATCACGTAGTAATGTGGTACCACACTGAAACAGTCGATTAAACCTCGTTTCGATCAATATATTAGAGGATAACGCAAGTTTGGTCTGGGATAGGTCTGGGATTTGCCCTCATCAGGCTCATACTTTCGCGTTTTTCACATACTCGTTGACAAGATCCTGGCTTTTTTCTGGTTTGGATCACGTAGTAATGTGGTACCACACTGAAACAGTCGATTAAACCTGGTTTCGATTAATATTTTTGAGGATAACGCATGTTAGGCCTGGGATAGGTCTGGGATTTGCCCTCATCAGGCTCATACTTTCGCAGTTTTAACATGCATGTTGACCTGATCGAGGGTTTTTTCTGGTTTGTATCACGTAGTAATGTGGTACCATACTGAAACAGTCGATTAAACCTGGTTTCGATCAATATTTTTCAGGATAACGCATGTTAGGTCCAGGTTAGGCCGAGGATTTTCACTCATCAGACTCATACTTTCGTATTCTTCACATACTTGTTGAACGGATCCTGGGTTTTTAGTGGTTTGGATCACGTAGTAATGTGGTACCACACTGAAACAGTCAATTAAACCTGGTTTCGATCAATACTTTAGAGAATAATTCATGTTAGGTCTAGGTTAGGTCTGGGATTTGCTCTCATCAGGCTCATTCTTTCGCATATTTCTCATGCTTGATGTCTAGATCCTGGGCTTTTTCTGGATTGTATCACGTAGTAATGTGGTACCACACTGAAACAGTCAATTAAACCTGGTTTGGATCAATATTTTAGAGAATAATTCATGTTAGGTCTGGGTTAGGTCTGGGATTTGCTCTCATCAGGCTCATACTTTCGCATATTTCTCTTACTTGATGGCTAGATCCTGGGTTTTTTCTGGATTGCATCACGTAGTAATGAAGTACATGACTGAAACAGTCAATTAAACCTGGTTTCGATAAATATTTTAGACAATAATTCATGTTAGGTCTAGGTTAGGCCTGGGATTTGCCCTCATCAGGGTCATACTTTCGCAGTTCTAACATACATGTTGACCTGATCGAGGGTTTTTTCTGCTTTGGAACACGTAGTAAAGTGGTACCACACTAAAACAGTCCACTAAACCTGGTTTGGATCAATATTTTAGAGGATAATGCATGTTAGGGCTAGGTTAGCCCTGGGATTTTCACTCATCAGACTCATTCTTTCGCATTCTTCACATACCTGTTGAACGGATCCTGGGTTTTTTCTGGTTTGGATCACGTAGTAATGTGGGACCACACTGAAGCAATCAATTAAACCTGGTCTTGATAAATATTTTAGAGGATAACGCATGTTAGGTCTGGGTTAGGTCTAGGATTTGCTCTCGTCAGGCTCATACTTTCGCATATTTCTCATACTTCATGGCTAGATCCTGGGCTATTTCTGGATTGGATCACGTAGTAATGTGGTACCACACTGAAACAGTCAATTAAACCTGGTTTCGATCAATATTTTAGAGGACAATGCAAGTTAGGTCTGGGATAGGTCTGGGATTTGCCCACATCAGGGTCATACCTTCGCATTTTTCACATACTTGTTGAACAGATCCTGGGTTTTTTCTGGTTTGGATCGCGCAGTAATGTGGTACCACACTGAAACAGCCCACTAAACCTGGGATCGATCAATATTTTAGAGGATAACGAAAGTTATGTCTAGGTTAGGCCTGGGATTTGCTCTCCAAGACTCATGCTTTCGCATTTTTCACATACTTGTTGAACAGATCCTGGGTTTTTTCTGGTATGGATCACGCAGTAATGTGGTACCACCCTGAAACATTCAGTTAAACCTGGTCTTGATAAATATTTTTGAGGATAACGCATGTTAGGTCTGGGTTAGGTCTAGGATTTGCCCTCGTCAGGCTCATACTTTCGCACATTTCTTATACTTCATGGATAGATCCTGGGCTATTTTCTGGTTTGGATCACATAGTAATGTGGTACCACACTGAAACAGTCGATTAAACCAGGTTTCGATCAATATTCTTGAGGATAACGCATGTTAGGTCTAGGTAAGGCCTGGGATTTTCACTCATCAGACTCATTCTTTCGCATTCTTCACATACCTGTTGAACGGATCCTGGGTTTTTTCTGGTTTGGATCACGTAGTAATGTGGGACCACACTGAAACAATCAATTAAACCTGGTCTTGGTAAATATATTAGAGGATAACGCATGTTAGGTCTGGGTTAGGTCTAGGATTTGCTCTCGTCAGGCTCATACTTTCGCATATTTCTCATACTCGATGGCTAGATCCTAGGCTTTTTCAGGATTGCATCACGTAGTAATGAAGTACAACACTGAAGCAGTCAATTAAACCTGGTTTCCATCAATATCTTAGGGGCCAACGCAAGTTAGGTCTGGGATAGGTCTGGGATTTGCCCTCATCAGACTCATACGTTCGCGTTTTTCACATACTTGTTGAACGGATCCTGGGTTTTTTCTGGTTTAGGTCACGTAGTAATGTGGTACCATACTGAAACAGTCGATTAAACCTGGTCTTGATAAATATTTTAGAGGACAACGCATGTTAGGTCTGGGTTAGGTCTAGGATTTGCCCTCATCAGGCTCATACTTTCGCATATTTCTCATACTTCATGGCTAGATCCTGGGCTATTTCTGGATTGGATCACGTAGTAATGTGGTACCACACTAAAACAGTCAATTAAACCTGGTTTCGATCAATATTTTAGAGGACAATGCAAGTTAGGTCTTGGATAGGTCTGGGATTTGCCCACATCAGGGTCATACTTTCGCATTTTTCACATACTTGTTGAACAAATCCTGGGTTTTTTCTGGTTCGGATCGCGCAGTAATGTGGTACCACACTGAAACAGCCCAACAAACCTGGTTTCGATCAATATTTTTGAGGATAACGCATGTTAGGTCTAGCTTAGGCCTGGGATTTTCACGCATCAGACTCATACTTTCGCATTCTTCACATACTTGTTGAACGGATGCTGGGTTTTTCCTGGTTTCGATCACGTAGTAATGTGGGACCACACTGAAACAGTCGATTAAACCTGGTCTTGATAAATATTTTAGAGGACAACGCATGTTAGGTCTGGGTTAGGTCTAGGATTTGCCCTCATCAGGCTCATACTTTCGCATATTTCTCATACTTCATGGCTAGATCCTGGGCTTTTTCTGGATTGTATCACGTAGTAATGCGGTACCACGCTGAAACAGTCAATTAAACCTGGTTTCGATCAATACTTTAGAGGATAACGCATGTCAGGTCTAGCTTAGGCCTGGGATTTTCACGCATCAGACTCATACTTTCGTATTCTTCACATACTTGTTGAACGGATCCTGGGTTTTTTCTGGTTTGGATCACGTAGTAATGTGGGACCACACTGAAACAGTCGATTAAACCTGGTTTCGATCAATATTTTAGAGGATAACGCAAGTTTGGTCTGGGATAGGTCTGGGATTTGCCCTCATCAGGCTCATACTTTCGCGTTTTTCACATACTTGTTGAACAGATCCTGGGTTTTTTCTGGTTTGGGTCACGTAGTAATGTGGTACCACACTGAAACAGTCGATTAATCCAGGTTTCGATCAATATTTTTGAGGATAACGCATGTTAGGTCTAGGTTAGGCCTGGGATTTTCACGCATCAGACTCATACTTTCGCATTCTTCACATACTTGTTGAACGGATCCTGGGTTTTTTCTGGTTTGGATCACGTAGTAATGTGGGACCACACTGAAACAGTCGATTAAACCTGGTTTCGATCAATATTTTAGAGGATAACGCAAGTTTGGTCTGGGATAGGTCTGGGATTTACCCTCATCAGGCTCATACTTTCGCGTTTTTCACATACTTGTTGAACAGATCCTGGGTTTTTTCTGGTTTGGGTCACGTAGTAATGTGGTACCAAACTGAAACAGTCGATTAAACCAGGTTTCGATCAATATTTTAGAGAATAATTCATGTTAGGTCTAGGTTAGGTCTGGGATTTGCTCTCATCAGGCTCATTCTTTCGCATATTTCTCATCCTTGATGTCTAGATCCTGGGCTTTTTCTGGATTGCATCACGTAGTAATGAAGTACAACACTGAAACAGTCAATTAAACCTGGTTTCCATCAATATTTTACAGGACAACGCATGTTAGGTCTAGGTTAGGCCTGGGATTTGCCCTCATCAGGGTCACACTTTCGCAGTTTTAACATGCATGTTGACCTGATCGAGGGTTTTTTCTGCTTTGGATCACGTAGTAAAGTGGTACCACACTAAAACAGTCAATTAAACCTGGTTTCGATCAATATTTTAGAGGATAACGCAAGTTAGGCCTGGGATAGGTCTAGGATTTGCCTTCATCAGGCTCATTCTTTCGCATATTTCTCATACTTGATGGCTAGATCCTGGGCTTTTTCTGGATTGCATCACGTAGTATTGTGGTACCACACTGAAACAGTCGATTAAACCAGGTTTCGGTCAATATTTTTGAGGATAACGCATGTTAGGTCTAGGTTAGGCCTGGGATTTTCACTCACCAGACTCATACTTTCGCATTCTTCACATACTTGTTGAACGGATCTTGGGTTTTTTCTGGTGTGGATCACGTAGTAATGTGGTACCACACTGATACTATCAATTAAACCTGGTCTTGATAAATATTTTAGAGGATAATGCATGTTAGGTCTGGGTTAGGTCTAGGATTTGCCCTCATCAGGCTCATACTTTCGCATATTTATTATACTTCATGGATAGATCCTGGGCTATTTTCTGGTTTGGATCACGTAGTAATGTGGTACCACACAGAAACATTCAAATAAACCTGGTCTTGATAAATATTTTAGAGGATAACGCATGTTAGGTTTGGGTTAGGTCTAGGATTTGCCAACATCGGGCTCATACTTTCGCATATTTCTCATACTTCATGGCTAGATCCTGGGCTGTTTCTGGAATGTATCACGTAGTAATGTGGTACCACGCTGAACCAGTCAATTAAACCTTGATTCGATCAATATTTTAGAGAATAACGCAAGTTAGGTCTGGGATATGTCTGGGATTCGCCCTCATCAGGCTCATACTTTCGCACACTTCGCGTACTCGTTTAACAGATCCTGGGTTTTTTCTGGTTTGGTTCATATAGAAATGTGGTACCACACTGAAACATTCAATTAAACCTGGTCTTGATAAATATTTTAGAGGATAACGCATGTTAGGTTTGGGTTAGGTCTAGGATTTGCCCTCATCAGGCTCATACTTTCGCATATTTCTCATACTTCATGGCTAGATCCTGGGCTATTTCTGGATTGGATCACGTAGTAATGTGATAACACACTGAAACATACAATGAAACCTGGTCTGGATAAATATTTTAGAGGATAACGCATCTTAGGTCTGTGTTAGGTCTAAGATTTGCCCTCCTCAGGCTCACAGTTTCGCGTTTTTCGCATACTTGTTGAACAGATCCCGGGTTTTCTCTGGTTTGGATCACGAAGTAGTGAGGTACCACACTGAAACATTCCATTAAACCTGGTTTCGCTCAATATCTTGGAAGATAACGCATGTAAGGTCTAGGTTAGGCCTGGGATTTGCCCTCATCAGGGTCATACTTTCGCAGTTTTAACATGCATGTTGACCTGATCTTGGGTTTTTTCTGGTGTGGATCACGTAGTAATATGGTACCACACTGATACAATCAATTAAACCTGGTCTTGATAAATATTTTAGAGGATAACGCATGTTAGGTCTGGGTTAGGTCTAGGATTTGCCCTCATCAGGCTCATACTTTCGCATATTTCTCATACTTCATGACTGGATCCTGGCCTGTTACTGGTTTGGATCACGTAGTAATGTGGTACCACACTGAAACAGTCAATTAAACCTGGTTTCGATCAATATTTTAGAGAATAATTCATGTTAGGTCTGGGTTAGGTCTAGGATTTGCCCTCATCAGGCTCATACTTTCGCATATTTCTCATACTTCATGACTGGATCCTGGCCTGTTACTGGTTTGGATCACGTAGTAATGTGGTACCACACTGAAACAGTCAATTAAACCTGGTTTCGATAAATATTTTAGAGAATAATTCATGTTAGGTCTAGGTTAGGCGAGGGATTTGCCCTCATCAGGGTCATACTTTCGCAGTTCTAACATACATGTTGACCTGATCGAGGGTTTTTTCTGCTTTGGATCACGTAGTAAAGTGGTACCACACTGAAACAGTCCACTAAACCTGGTTTGGATCAATATTTTAGAGGATAACGCATGTTAGGTCTAGGTTAGCCCTGAGATTTTCACTCATCAGACTCATACTTTCGCATTCTTCAGATACTTGTTGAACGGATCCTGGGTTTTTTCTGGTATGGTTCACGTAGTAATGTGGTACCACACTGATACAATCAATTAAACCAGGTCTTGATAAATATTTTAGATGATAACGCATGTTAGGTCTGGGTTTGGTCTAGGATTTGCCCTCATCACGCTCATACTTTCGCATATTTCTCATACTTCATGGCTAGATCCTGGGCTATTTCTGGATTGGATCACGTAGTAATGTGGTACCACACTGAAACAGCCCACTAAACCTGGTTCCGATCAATATTTTAGAGGATAACGAAAGTTATGTCTAGGTTAGGCCTGGGATTTGCTCTCATCAGACTCATGCTTTCGCATTTTTCACATACTTGTGGAACAAATCCTGGGTTTTTTCTGGTATGGATCACGTAGTAATGTGGTACCACACTGAAACAGTCCACTAAACCTGGTTTGGATCAATATTTTAGAGGATAACGCATGTTAGGTCTAGGTTAGCCCTGAGATTTTCACTCATCAGACTCATACTTTCGCATTCTTCAAATACTTGTTGAACGGATCCTGGGTTTTTTCTGGTATGGTTCACGTAGTAATGTGGTACCACACTGATACAATCAATTAAACCAGGTCTTGATAAATATTTTAGATGATAACGCATGTTAGGGCTGGGTTTGGTCTAGGATTTGCCCTCATCACGCTCATACTTTCGCATATTTCTCATACTTCATGGCTAGATCCTGGGCTATTTCTGGATTGGATCACGTAGTAATGTGGTACCACACTGAAACAGCCCACTAAACCTGGTTCCGATAAATATATTTGAGGATAACGCATGTTAGGTCTGGGTTAGGTCTAGGATTTGCCCTCATCAGGCTCATACTTTCGCATATTTCTTATACTTCATGGATAGATCCTGGGCTATTTTCTGGTTTGGATCACATAGTAATGTGGTACCACACTGAAACAGTCCACTAAACCTAGTTTGGATCAATATTTTAGAGGATAATGCATGTTAGGTCTAGGTTAGCCCTGAGATTTTCACTCATCAGACTCATACTTTCGCATTCTTCAGATACTCGTTGAATGGATCCTGTGTTTTTTCTGGTATGGTTCACGTAGTAATGTGGTACAACACTGAAACAGTCGATTAAACCAGGTTTCGATCAATATTCTTGAGGATAACGCATGTTAGGTCTAGGTAAGGCCTGGGATTTTCACTCATCACTCTCATTCTTTCGCATTCTTCACATACCTGTTGAACGGATCCTGGGTTTTTTCTGCTTTGGATCTCGTAGTAAAGTGGTACCACACTGAAACATTCAAATAAACCTGGTCTTGATAAATATTTTAGAGGATAACGCATGTTAGGTTTGGGTTAGGTCTAGGAGTTGCACACATCAGGCTCATACTTTCGCATATTTCTCATACTTGATGGCTAGATCCTGGGCTTTTTCTGGATTGCATCACGTAGTAATGAAGTACAACACTGAAACAGTCAATTAAACCTGGTTTCCATCAATATCTTAGAGGACAACGCAAGTTAGGTCTGCGATAGGTCTGGGATTTGCCCTCATCAGACTCATACGTTCGCGTTTTTCACATACTTGTTGAACGGATCCTGGGTTTTTTCTGGTATGGTTCACGTAGTAATGTGGTACCACACTGATACAATCAATTAAACCAGGTCTTGATAAATATTTTAGATGATAACGCATGTTAGGTCTGGGTTTGGTCTAGGATTTGCCCTCATCACGCTCATACTTTCGCATATTTCTCATACTTCATGGCTAGATCCTGGGCTATTTCTGGATTGGATCACGTAGTAATGTGGTACCACACTGAAACAGCCCACTAAACCTGGTTCCGATAAATATTTTTGAGGATAACGCATGTTAGGTCTGGGTTAGGTCTAGGATTTGTCCTCATCAGGCTCATACTTTCGCATATTTCTCATACTTCATGGCTAGATCCTGGGCTATTTCTGGATTGGATCACGTAGTAATGTGGTACCACACTGAAACGGTCAATTAAACCTGGTTTCGATCAATATTTTAGAGGACAATGCAAGTTATGTCTGGGATAGGTCTGGGATTTGCCCACATCAGGGTCATACTTTCGCATTTTTCACATACTTGTTGAACAGATCCTGGGTTTTGTCTGGTTTGGATCGCGCAGTAATGTGGTACCACACTGAAACAGCCCACTAAACCTGGTTTCGATCAATATTTTAGAGGATAACGAAAGTTATGTCTAGGTTAGGCCTGGGATTTGCTCTCATCAGACTCATGCTTTCGCATTTTTCACATACTTGTTGAACAGATCCTGGGTTATTTTCTGGTTTGGATCACGCAGTAATGTGGTACCACACTGAAACATTCCGTTAAACCTGGTCTTGGTAAATATTTTAGAGGACAACGCAAGTTAGGTCTGCGATAGGTCTGGGATTTGCCCTCATCAGACTCATACGTTCGCGTTTTTCACATACTTGTTGAACGGATCCTGGGTTTTTTCTGGTATGGTTCACGTAGTAATGTGGTACCACACTGATACAATCAATTAAACCAGGTCTTGATAAATATTTTAGATGATAACGCATGTTAGGTCTGGGTTTGGTCTAGGATTTGCCCTCATCACGCTCATACTTTCGCATATTTCTCATACTTCATGGCTAGATCCTGGGCTATTTCTGGATTGGATCACGTAGTAATGTGGTACCACACTGAAACAGCCCACTAAACCTGGTTCCGATAAATATTTTAGAGGATAACGCATGTTAGGTCTGGGATAGGTCTGGGATTTGCCCTCATCAGGCTCATACTTTCGCCTTTTTCACATACTTGTTGAACAGATCCTGGGTTTTTTCTGGTTTGAATCACGTAGTAGTGTGGCACCACACGGAAACAGTCCATCAAACCTGATTTGGATCAATATTTTAGAGGATAACGTATGTTAGGTCTAGGTTAGGTCTGGGATTTTCACTCATCAGACTCATACTTTCGCATTCTTCACATACTTGTTGAACGGATCCTGGGTTTTTTTCTGGTTTGGATCACGTAGTAATGTGGAACCACACTGAAACAATCAATTAAACCTGGTATTGATAATTATTTTAGAGGATAACGCATGTTAGGTCTGGGATAGGTCTGGGATTTGCCCTCATCAGACTCATACTTTCGCACACTTCACATACTCGTTGAACAGATCCTGGGTTATTTTCTGGTTTGGATCACGCAGTAATGTGGTACCACACTGAAACATTCCGTTAAACCTGGTCTTGGTAAATATTTTTGAGGATAACGCATGTTAGGTCTGGGTTAGGTCTAGGATTTGCCCTCATCAGGCTCATACTTTCGCATATTTCTTATACTTCATGGATAGATCCTGGGCTATTTTCTGGTTTGGATCACATAGTAATGTGGTACCACACTGAAACAGTCCACTAAACCAGGATTGGAACAATATTTTAGAGGATAACGCAAGTTAGGTCTGGGTAAGGCCTGGGATTTTCACTCATCAGACTCATTCTTTCGCATTCTTCACATACCTGTTGAACGGATCCTGGGTTTTTTCTGGTATGGTTCACGTAGTAATGTGGTACCACACTGAAACAGTCGATTAAACCAGGTCTTGATAATATTTTAGAGGATAACGCATGTTAGGTCTGGGTTAGTTCTAGGATTTGCTCTCGTCAGGCTCATACTTTCGCATATTTCTCATACTTGATGGCTAGATCCTGGGCTTTTTCTGGATTGCATCACGTAGTAATGAAGTACAACACTGAAACAGTCAATTAAGCCTGGTTTCCATCAATATTTTAGAGGATAACGAAAGTTATGTCTAGGTTAGGCCTGGGATTTGCTCTCATCAGACTCATGCTTTCGCATTTTTCACATACTTGTTGAACAGATCCTGGGTCTTTTCTGGTATGGATCACGCAGTAATGTGGTACCACACTGAAACATTCCGTTAAACCTGGTCTTGATAAATATTTTAGAGGATAACGCATGTTAGGTTTGGGTTAGGTCTAGGATTTGCCCACATCAGGCTCATACTTTCGCATATTTCTTATACTTCATGGATAGATCCTGGGCTATTTTCTGGTTTGGATCACATAGTAATGTGGTACCACACTGAAACAGTCCACTAAACCTAGTTTGGATCAATATTTTAGAGGATAATGCATGTTAGGTCTAAGTTAGCCCTGAGATTTTCACTCATCAGACTCATACTTTCGCATTCTTCACATACCTGTTGAACGGATCCTGGGTTTTTTCTGGTATGGTTCACGTAGTAATGTGGTACAACACTGAAACAGTCGATTAAACCAGGTTTCGATCAATATTCTTGAGGATAACGCATGTTAGGTCTAGGTAAGGCCTGGGATTTTCACTCATCACTCTCATTCTTTCGCATTCTTCACATACCTGTTGAACGGATCCTGGGTTTTTTCTGCTTTGGATCTCGTAGTAAAGTGGTACCACACTGAAACATTCAAATAAACCTGGTCTTGATAAATATTTTAGAGGATAACGCATGTTAGGTTCGGGTTAGGTCTGGGATTTGCTCTCATCAGGCTCATTCTTTCGCATATTTCTCATACTTGATGGCTAGATCCTGGGCTTTTTCTGGATTGCATCACGTAGTAATGAAGTACAACACTGAAACAGACAATTAAACCTGGTTTCGTTAAATATTTTAGAGAATAATTCATGTTAGGTCTAGGTTAGGCGAGGGATTTGCCCTCATCAGGGTCATACTTTCGCAGTTCTAACATACATGTTGACCTGATCGAGGGTTTTTTCTGCTTTGGATCACGTAGTAAAGTGGTACCACACTGAAACAGTCCACTAAACCTGGTTTGGATCAATATTTTAGAGGATAACGCATGTTAGGTCTAGGTTATCCCTGAGATTTTCACTCATCAGACTCATACTTTCGCATTCTTCAGATACTTGTTGAACGGATCCTGGGTTTTTTCTGGTATGGTTCACGTAGTAATGTGGTACCACACTGATACAATCAATTAAACCAGGTCTTGATAAATATTTTAGATGATAACGCATGTTAGGTCTGGGTTTGGTCTAGGATTTGCTCTCATCACGCTCATACTTTCGCATATTTCTCATACTTCATGGCTAGATCCTGGGCTATTTCTGGATTGGATCACGTAATAATGTGGTACCACACTGAAACAGCCCACTAAACCTGGTTGCGATCAATATTTTAGAGGATAACGAAAGTTATGTCTAGGTTAGGCCTGGGATTTGCTCTCATCAGACTCATGCTTTCGCATTTTACACATACTTGTGGAACAAATCCTGGGTTTTTTCTGGTATGGATCACGTAGTAATGTGGTACCACACTGAAACATTCAAATAAACCAGGTCTTGATAAATATTTTCGATGATAACACATGTTAGGTCTGGGTTAGGTCTAGGATTTGTCCTCATCAGGCTCATACTTTCGCATATTTCTCATACTTCATGGCTAGATCCTGGGCTATTTCTGGATTGGATCACGTAGTAATGTGGTACCACACTGAAACGGTCAATTAAACCTGGTTTCGATCAATATTTTAGAGGACAATGCAAGTTAGGTCTGGGATAGGTCTGGGATTTGCCCACATCAGGGTCATACTTTCGCATTTTTCACATACTTGTTGAACAGATCCTGGGTTTTGTCTGGTTTGGATCGCGCAGTAATGTGGTACCACACTGAAACAGCCCACTAAACCTGGTTTCGATCAATATTTTAGAGGATAACGAAAGTTATGTCTAGGTTAGGCCTGGGATTTGCTCTCATCAGACTCATGCTTTCGCATTTTTCACATACTTGTTGAACAGATCCTGGGTCTTTTCTGGTATGGATCACGCAGTAATGTGGTACCACACTGAAACATTCCGTTAAACCTGGTCTTGGTAAATATTTTTGAGGATAACGCATGTTAGGTCTGGGTTAGGTCTAGGATTTGCCCTCATCAGGCTCATACTTTCGCATATTTCTTATACTTCATGGATAGATCCTGGGCTATTTTCTGGTTTGGATCACATAGTAATGTGGTACCACACTGAAACAGTCCACTAAACCAGGTTTGGAACAATATTTTAGAGGATAACGCAAGTTAGGTCTGGGTAAGGCCTGGGATTTTCACTCATCAGACTCATTCTTTCGCATTCTTCACATACCTGTTGAACGGATCCTGGGTTTTTTCTGGTATGGTTCACGTAGTAATGTGGTACCACACTAAAACAGTCGATTAAACCAGGTCTTGATAATATTTTAGAGGATAACGCATGTTAGGTCTGGGTTAGGTCTAGGATTTGCTCTCGTCAGGCTCATACTTTCGCATATTTCTCATACTTGATGGCTAGATCCTGGGCTTTTTCTGGATTGCATCACGTAGTAATGAAGTACAACACTGAAACAGTCAATTAAGCCTGGTTTCCATCAATATCTTAGAGGACAACGCAAGTTAGGTCTGGGATAGGTCTGGGATTTGCCCTCATCAGACCCATACGTTCGCGTTTTACACATACTTCATGAACGGATCCTGGGTTTTTTCTGGTTTGGATCACGTAGTAATGTGGTACCACACTGCAACATTCAAATAAACCTGGTCTTGATAAATATTTTAGAGGATAACGCATGTTAGGTTTGGGTTAGGTCTAGGATTTGCCCACATCAGGCTCATACTTTCGCATATTTCTCATACTTCCTGGGCTGTTTCTGGATTGTATCACGTAGTAATGTGGTACCACGCTGAAACAGTCAATTAAACCTTGTTTCGATCAATATTTTAGAGGATAACGCAAGTTAGGTCTGGGATAGGTCTGGGATTCGCCCTCATCAGGCTCATACTTTCGCACACTTCACAGACTCGTTTAACAGATCCTGGGTTTTTTCTGGTTTGGATCACGTAGTAATGTGGTACCACACTGAAACATTCAATTAAACCTGGTCTTGATCAATATTTTAGAGGATAACGCATGTTAGGTTTGGGTTAGGTCTAGGATTTGCCCACATCAGGCTCATACTTTCGCATATTTCTCATACTTGATGGCTAGATCCTGGGCTTTTTCTGGATTGCATCACGTAGTAATGAAGTACAACACTGAAACATTCAATTAAACCTGGTTTCCATCAATATCTTAGAGGACAACGCAAGTTAGGTCAGCGATAGGTCTGGGATTTGCCCTCATCAGACTCATACGTTCGCGTTTTTCACATACTTGTTGAACAGATCCTGGGTTTTTTCTGGTTTGGTTGACGTAGTAATGTGGTACCACACTGAAACAGCCCACTAAACCTTGTTTCGATCAATATTTTAGAGGATAACGAAAGTTATGTCTAGGTTAGGCCTGGGATTTGCTCTCATCAGACTCATGCTTTCGCATTTTTCACATACTTGTTGAACAGATCCTGGGTTTTTTCTGGTATGGATCACGCAGTAATGTGGTATCACACTGAAACATTCAGTTAAACCTGGTCTTGATAAATATTTTTGAGGATAACGCATGTTAGGTCTGGGTTAGGTCTAGGATTTGCCCTCATCAGGCTCATACTTTCGCATATTTCTTATACTTCATGGATAGATCCTGGGCTATTTTCTGGTTTGGATCACATAGTAATGTGGTACCACACTGAAACAGTCCACTAAACCTAGTTTGGATCAATATTTTAGAGGATAATGCATGTTAGGTCTAGGTTAGCCCTGAGATTTTCACTCATCAGACTCATACTTTCGCATTCTTCAGATACTTGTTGAACGGATCCTGGGTTTTTTCTGGTATGGTTCACGTAGTAATGTGGTACCACACTGATACAATCAATTAAACCAGGTCTTGATAAATATTTTAGATGATAACGCATGTTAGGTCTGGGTTTGGTCTAGGATTTGCCCTCATCACGCTCATACTTTCGCATATTTCTCATACTTCATGGCTAGATCCTGGGCTATTTCTGGATTGGATCACGTAATAATGTGGTACCACACTGAAACAGCCCACTAAACCTGGTTCCGATCAATATTTTAGAGGATAACGAAAGTTATGTCTAGGTTAGGCCTGGGATTTGCTCTCATCAGACTCATGCTTTCGCATTTTTCACATACTTGTGGAACAAATCCTGGGTTTTTTCTGGTATGGATCACGTAGTAATGTGGTACCACACTGAAACATTCAGCTAAACCTGGTCTTGATAAATATTTTTGCGGATAACGCATGTTAGGTCTGGGTTAGGTCTAGGATTTGCCCTCATCAGGCTCATACTTTCGCATATTTCTTATACTTCATGGATAGATCCTGGGCTACTTTCTGGTTTGGATCACATAGTAATGTGGTACCACACTGAAACAGTCCACTAAACCTAGTTTGGATCAATATTTTAGAGGATAATGCATGTTAGGTCTAGGTTAGCCCTGAGATTTTCACTCATCAGACTCATACTTTCGCATTCTTCAGATACTCGTTGAATGGATCCTGTGTTTTTTCTGGTATGGTTCACGTAGTAATGTGGTACAACACTGAAACAGTCGATTAAACCAGGTTTCGATCAATATTCTTGAGGATAACGCATGTTAGGTCTAGGTAAGGCCTGGGATTTTCACTCATCACTCTCATTCTTTCGCATTCTTCACATACCTGTTGAACGGATCCTGGGTTTTTTCTGCTTTGGATCTCGTAGTAAAGTGGTACCACACTGAAACATTCAAATAAACCTGGTCTTGATAAATATTTTAGAGGATAACGCATGTTAGGTTTGGGTTAGGTCTAGGATTTGCCCACATCAGGCTCATACTTTCGCATATTTCTCATACTTGATGGCTAGATCCTGGGCTTTTTCTGGATTGCATCACGTAGTAATGAAGTACAACACTGAAACAGTCAATTAAACCTGGTTTCCATCAATATCTTAGAGGACAACGCAAGTTAGGTCTGGGATAGGTCTAGGATTTGCCCTCATCAGGCTCATACTTTCGCATATTTCTTATACTTCATGGATAGATCCTGGGCTATTTTCTGGTTTGGATCACATAGTAATGTGGTACCACACTGAAACAGTCGATTAAACCAGGTTTCGATCAATATTTTTGAGGATAACGTATGTTAGGTCTAGGTTAGGCCTGGGATTTTCACTCATCAGACTCATTCTATCGCATACTTCACATACCTGTTGAACGGATCCTGGGTTTTTTCTGGTTTGGATCACGTAGTAATGTGGGACCACACTGAAACAATCAATTAAACCTGGTCTTGATAAATATTTTAGAGGATAACGCATGTTAGGTCTGGGTTAGGTCTAGGATTTGCCCTCATCAGGCTCATACTTTCGCATATTTCTCATACTTCATGGCTAGATCCTGGGCTTTTTCTGGATTGCATCACGTAGTAATGAAGTACAACACTGAAACAGTCAATTAAACCTGGTTTCGATAAATATTTCAGAGAATAACTCATGTTAGGCCTAGGTTAGGCCTGGGATTTGCCCTCATCAGGGTCATACTTTCGCAGTTCTAACATACGTGTTGACCTGATCGAGGGTTTTTTCTGCTTTGGATCACGTACTAAAGTGGTACCACACTGAAACAGTACACTAAACCTGGTTTGGATCAATATTTTAGAGGATAATGCATGTTAGGTCTAGGTTAGGCCTGGGATTTTCACTCATCAGATTCATTCTTTCGCATTCTTCACATACTTGTTGAACGGATCCTGGGTTTTTTCTGGCTTGGATCACGTAGTAATGTGGTACCATACTGAAACATTCAGTTAAACCTGGTCTTGATAAATATTTTTGAGGATAACGCATGTTAGGTCTGGGTTAGGCCTGGGATTTGCCCTCATCAGGGTCATACTTTCGCAGTTCTAACATACACGTTGACCTGATCGGGGGTTTTTTCTGCTTTGGATCACGTAGTAGAGTGGTACCACACTGAAACAGTCCACTAAACCTGGTTTGGATCAATATTTTAGAGGATAATGCATGTTAGGTCCAGGTTAGCCCTGAGATTTTCACTCATCAGACTCATACTTTCGCATTCTTCAGATACCTGTTGATCGGATCCTGGGTTTTTTCTGGTATGGTTCACGTAGTAATGTGGTACCACACTGAAACAATCAATTAAACCAGGTCTTGATAAATATTTTAGATGATAACGCATGTTAGGTCTGGGTTAGGTCTAGGATTCGCTCTCGTCAGGCTCATACTTTCGCATATTTCTCATACCTCATGGCTAGATCCTGGGCTATTTCTGGATTGGATCACGTAGTAATGTGGTACCACACCGAATCAGTCAATTAAACCTGGTTTCGATCAATATTTTAGAGGATAACGCAAGTTAGGTCTGGTTTAGGTCTGGGATTTGCCCTCATCAGGCTCATACTTTCGCGATTTTCACATACTTGTTGAACAGATCCTGGATTTTTTTCTGGTTTGGATCACGTAGTAGTGTGGTACCACACTGAAACTGTCCATTAAACCTGGTTTCGATCAATATTCTTGAGGATAACGCATGTTAGGTCTAGGTTAGGCCGAGGATTTTCACTCATCAGACTCATACTTTCGCATTCTTCACATATTTGTTGAACGGATCCCGGGCTATTTCTGGTTTGGATCACGTAGTAATGTGGTACCACACTGAAACAATCAATTAAACCAGGTCTTGATAAATATTTTAGATGATAACGCATGTTAGGTCTGGGTTAGGTCTAGGATTTGCCCTCATCAGGCTCATACTTTCGCATATTTCTCATACTTCATGGCTAGATCCTGGGCTATTTCTGGATTGGATCACGTAGTAATGTGGTACCACACTGAAACAGTCAATTAAACCTGGTTTCGATCAACATTTTAGAGGTCAATGCATGTTAGGTCTGGGATAGGTCTGGGATTTGCCCACATCAGGGTCATACTTTCGCATTTTTCACATACTTGTTGATCAGATCCTGGGTTTTTTATGGTTTGGATCGGGCAGTAATGTGGTACCACACTGAAACAGCCCACTAAACCTGGTTTCGATCAATATTTTAGAGGATGACGAAAGTTATGTCTAGGTTACGCCTGGGATTTGCTCTCATCAGACTCGTGCTTTCGCATTTTTCACATACTTGTTGAACAGATCCTGGGTTTTTTCTGGTATGGATCACGTAGTAATGTGGTACCATACTGAAACATTCAGTTAAACCTGGTCTTGATAAATATTTTTGAGGATAACGCATGTTAGGTCTGGGTTAGGTCTAGGATTTGCCCTCGTCAGGCTCATACCTTCGCATATTTCTTATACTTCATGGATAGATCCTGGGCTATTTTCTGGTTTGGATCACATAGTAATGTGGTACCTCGCTGAAACAGTCGATTAAACCAGGTTTCGATCAATATTTTTGAGGATAACGCATGTTAAGTCTAGGTTAGGCCTGGGATTTTCACTCATCAGACTCATTCTTTCGCATTCTTCACATACTTGTTGAACGGATCCTGGGTTTTTTCTGGTTTGGATCTCGCAGTAATGTGGGACCACACTGAAACAATCAATTAAACCTGGTCTTGATAAATATTTTAGAGGATAACGCATGTTAGGTCTGGGTTAGGCCAGGGATTTGCCCTCATCGGGGTCATACTTTCGCAGTTCTAACATACATGTTGACCTGATCGAGGGTTTTTTCTGCTTTGGATCACGTAGTAAAGTGGTACCACACTGAAACAGTCCACTAAACCTGGTTTGGATCAATATTTTAGAGGATAATGCATGTTAGGTCTAGGTTAGCCCTGAGATTTTCACTCATCAGACTCATACTTTCGCATTCTTCAGATACCTGTTGAACGGATCCTGGGTTTTTTCTGGTATGGTTCACGTAGTAATGTTGTACCATACTGAAACATTCAGTTAAACCTGGTCTTGATAAATATTTTTGAGGATAACGCATGTTAGGTCTGGGTTAGGCCTGGGATTTACCCCCATCAGGGTCATACTTTCGCAATTCTAACATACATGTTGACCTGATCGAGGGTTTTTTCTGCTTTGGATCACGTAGTAAAGTGGTACCACACTGAAACAGTCCACTAAACCTGGTTTGGATCAATATTTTAGAGGATAATGCATGTTAGGTCTAGGTTAGCCCTGAGATTTTCACTCATCAGACTCATACTTTCGCATTCTTCAGATACCTGTTGAACGGATCCTGGGTTTTTTCTGGTATGGTTCACGTAGTAATGTGGAACCACACTGAAACATTCAATTAAACCTGGTCTTGATAAATATTTTAGAGGATAACGCATGTTAGGTTTGGGTTAGGTCTAGGATTTGCTCTCATCAGGGTCATACTTTCGCAGTTTTAACATACATGTTGACCTGATCGAGGTTTTTTTCTGCTTTGGATCACGTAGTAAAGTGGTACCACACTGAAACAGTCCATTAAACCTGGTTTGGATCAATATTTTTGAGGATAACGCATGTTAGGTCTAGGTTAGGCCGGGGAATTTCACTCATCAGGCTCATACTTTCGCATATTTCTCATACTTCATGGCTAGATCCTGGGCTGTTTCTGGATTGTATCACATAGTAATGTGGTACCTCGCTGAAACAGTCGATTAAACCTGGTTTCGGTCAATGTTTTAGAGGATAACGCAAGTTAAGTCTGGGATAGGTCTGGGATTTGACCTCATCAGACTCATACTTTCGCGTCTTTCACATACTTGTTGAACAGATCCGGGGTTTTTTCTGGTTTGGATCACGTAGTAGTGTGGTACCACACTGAAACAGTCCATTAAACTTGGTTGCGATCAATATTTTAGAGGATAACGCATGTTAGGTCTGGGTTAGGTCTAGGATTTGCCCTCATCAGGCTCATACTTTCGCATATTTCTCATATTTCATGGCTGGATCCTGGGCTATTTCTGGATTGCATCACGTAGTAAAGAAGTACAACACTGAAACAGTCAAATCAACCTGGTTTCCATCAATATTTTAGAGGACAACGCATGTTAGGTCTAGGTTAGGCCTGGGATTTGCCCTCATCAGGGTCATACTTTCGCAGTTTTAACATACATGTTGACCTGATCGAGGGTTTTTTCTGCTTTGGATCACGTAGTAAAGTGGTACCACACTGAAACAGTCCATTAAACCTGGTTTTGATCAATATTTTTGAGGGTAACGCATGTTAGGTCTAGGTTAGGCCGGGGAATTTCACTCATCAGGCTCATACTTTCACATATTTCTCATACTTCATGGCTAGATCCTGGGCTCTTTCTGGATTGTATCACATAGTAATGTGGTACCACGCTGAAACAGTCGATTAAACCTGGTTTCGATCAATATTTTAGAGGATAACGCAAGTTATGTCTGGGATAGGTCTGGGATTTGGCCTCATCAGACTCATACTTTCGCATTCTTCACATATTTGTTGAACGGATCTTGGGTTTTTTCTGGTGTGGATCACGTAGTAATGTGGTACCACACTGAAACAATCAATTAAACCTGATCTTGATAAATATTTTACAGGATAACGCATGTTAGGTCTGGGTTAGGTCTAGGATTTGCCCTCATCAGGCTCATACTTTCGCATATTTCTCATACTTGACGGCTAGATGCTGGGCTTTTTCTGGATTGCATCAGGTAGTAATGTAGTACAACACTGAAACAGTCAATTAAACCTGGTTTCGATCAATATTTTAGAGAATAATTCATGTTAGGTCTAGGTTAGGTCTGGGATTTGCTCTCATCCGGCTCATTCTTTCGCATATTTCACATACTTGACGGCTAGATCCTGGGCTTTCTCTGGATTGCATCACGTAGTAATGAAGTACAACACTGAAACAGTCAATTAAACCTGGTTTCCATCAATATTTTAGAGGACAGCGCATGTTAGGTCTAGGTTAGGCCTGGGATTTGCTCTCATCAGGGTCATACTTTCGCAGTTTTAACATACATGTTGACCTGATCGAGGTTTTTTTCTGCTCTGGATCACGTAGTAAAGTGGTACCACACTGAAACAGTCCATTAAACCTGGTTTGGATCAATATTTTTGAGGATAACGCATGTTAGGTCTAGGTTAGGCCGGGGAATTTCACTCATCAGGCTCATACTTTCGCATATTTCTCATACTTCATGGCTAGATCCTGGGCTGTTTCTGGATTGTATCACATAGTAATGTGGTACCACGCTGAAACAGTCGATTAAACCTGGTTTCGATCAATATTTTAGAGGATAACGCAAGTTAAGTCTGGGATAGGTCTGGGATTTGACCTCATCAGACTCATACTTTCGCGTCTTTCACATACTTGTTGAACAGATCCGGGGTTTTTTCTGGTTTGGATCACGTAGTAGTGTGGTACCACACTGAAACAGTCCATTAAACTTGGTTGCGATCAATATTTTAAAGGATAACGCAAGTTAAGTCTGGGATTGGTCTGGGATTTGACCTCATCAGACTCACACTTTCGCACACTTCACATACTCGTTGAACAGATCCTGGGTTATTTTCTGGTTTGGATCACATAGTAATGTGATACCACAGTGAATCGGTAGATTAAACCAGGTTTCGATCAATATTTTTGAGGATAACGCATGTTAGGTCTAGGTTAGGCCTGGGATTTGCTCTCATCAGGCTCATACTTTCGCATTCTTCACATACTTGTTGAACGGATCATGGGTTTTTTCTGGTTTCGTTCACGTAGTAATGTGGTACCACACTGAAACATTCAATTAAACCTGATCTTGATAAATATTTGAGGGGATAACGCATGTTAGGTTTGGGTTAAGTCCTGGATTTGCCCTCATCAGGCTCATACTTTCGCATATTTCTCATACTTCATGGCCAGATCCTGGGCTGTTTCTGGATTGTATCACGTAGTAATTTGGTACGACGCTGAAACAGTCAATTAAACCTGGTTTCGATCAATATTTTGCAGGATAACGCAAGCTAGGTCTGGCATAGGTCTGGGATTCGCCCTCATCAGACTCATACTTTCGCGTTTTTCACATACTTGTTGAACTGATCCTGGGTTATTTTCTGGTTTGGATCACATAGTAATGTGATACCACAGTGAATCGGTAGATTACACCAGGTTTCGATCAATATTTTTGAGGATAACGCATGTTAGGTCTAGGTTAGGCCTGGGATTTTCACTCATCAGACTCATACTTTCGCATTCTTCACATACTTGTTGTACGGCTCCTGGGTTTTTTCTGGTTTGGATCACGTAGTAATGTGGAACCACACTGAAACAGTCAATTAAACCTGGTTTCGATCAATATTTTTGAGAATAATTCATGTTAGGTCTCGGTTAGGTCTGGGATTTGCTCTCATCAGGCTCATTCTTTCGCATATTTCTCATACTTGACGGCTTGATCCTGGGCTTTTTCTGGATTGCATCACGTAGTAATGCAGTACAACACAGAAACAGTCAATTAAACCTGGTTTCCATCAATATCTTAGAGGACAACGCAAGTTAGGTCTGGGATAGGTCTGGGATTTTCACTCATTAGGCTCATACTTTCGCATTCTTCACATACTTGTTGAACAGATCCTGGGTTTTCTCTGGTTTGGATCACGTAGTAGTGTGGTACCACACTGAAACAGTCCATTAAACCTGGTTTGGATCAATATTTTAGAGGATAACGCATGTTAGGTCTAGGCTAGCCCTGGGATTTTCACTCATCAGACTCATACTTTCGCATTCTTCACATACTTGTTGAACGGATCCTGGGTTTTTTCTGGTTTCGTTCACGTAGTAATGTGGTACCACACTGAAACATTCAATTAAACCTGATCTTGATAAATATTTGAGGGGATAACGCATGTTAGGTTTGGGTTAAGTCCTGGATTTGCCCTCATCAGGCTCATACTTTCGCATATTTCTCATACTTCATGGCCAGATCCTGGGCTGTTTCTGGATTGTATCACGTAGTAATTTGGTACCACGCTGAAACAGTCAATTAAACCTGGTTTCGATCAATATTTTGCAGGATAACGCAAGCTAGGTCTGGCACAGGTCTGGGATTTGCTCTCATCAGGCTCACACTTTCGCACACTTCACATACTCGTTTGACTGATCCTGGGTTATTTTCTGGTTTGGATCACGTAGTAATGTGGGACCACATTGAAACAGTCAATTAAACCTGGTTTCGATCAATATTTTAGAGAATAATTCATGTTAGGTCTAGGTTAGGTCTGGGATTTGCTCTCATCAGGCTCATTCTTTCGCATATTTCTCATACTTGATGGCTAGATGCTGGGCTTTTTCTGGATTGCATCACGTAGTAATGAAGTACAACACTGAAACAGTCAATTAAACCTGGTTTCCATCAATATCTTACAGGACAACGCAAGTTAGGTCTGGGATAGGTCTGGGATTTGCCCTCATCAGGCTCATACTTTCCGCGTTTTTCACATACTTGTTGAACAGATCCTGGGTTTTTTCTGGTTTGGATCACGTAGTAGTGTGGGACCACACTGAAACAATCAATTAAACCTGGTCTTGATAAATATTTTAGAGGATAACGCATGTTAGGTCTGGGATAGGACTGGGATTTGCCCTCATCAGACTCATACTTTCGCACACTACACATACTCGTTGAACAGATCCTGGGTTTTTCTGGTTTGGATCACGTAGTAATGTGGTACCACACTGAAACAGTCGATTAAACCAGGTTTCGATCAATATTTTTGAGGATAACGCATGTTAGGTCTAGGTTAGGCCTGGGGTTTTCACTCATCAGGCTCATACTTTCGCATTCTTCACATACTTGTTGAACGGATCCTGGGTTTTTTCTGGTTTGGATCACGTAGTAATGTGGGACCACACTGAAACAGTCAATTGAACCTGGTTTCGATCAATATTTTAGAGAATAATTCATGTTAGGTCTAGGTTAGGTCTGGGATTTGCTCTCATCAGGCTCATTCATTCGCATATTTCTCATACTTGATATCTAGATCCTGGGCTTTTTCTGGATTGCATCACGTAGTAATGAAGTACAACACTGAAACAGTCAATTAAACCTGGTTTCCATCAATATCTTAGAGGACAACGCAAGTTAGGTCTGGGATAGGTCGGGGATTTGCCCTCATATAGACTCATACTTTCGCACACTGCAAATACTTTTGGAACAGATCCT
The DNA here is from genome assembly GCF_051014445.1 of Colletes latitarsis. Classification (NCBI taxonomy): domain Eukaryota; kingdom Metazoa; phylum Arthropoda; class Insecta; order Hymenoptera; family Colletidae; genus Colletes; species Colletes latitarsis. The sequence goes on from NW_027488366.1 coordinate 18,567,264, forward strand.
GGGTTATTTTCTGGTTTGGATCACATAGTAATGTGGTACCACACTGAAACAGTCGATTAAACCAGGTTTCGATCAATATTTTTGAGGACAACGCATGTTAGGTCTTGGTAAGGCCTGTGATTTTCACTCATCAGACTCATACTTTCGCATTCTTCACATACTTGTTGAACGGATAATGGGTTTTTTCTGGTTTGGATCACGTAGTAATGTGGGACCACACTGAAACAATGAATTAAACCTGGTCTTGATAAATATTTTAGAGGATAACGCATGTTAGGTCTAGGTTAGGTCTGGGATTTTCACTCATCAGACTCATACTTTCGCATTCTTCACATACTTGTTGAACGGATCCTGGGTTTTTCCTGGTTTGGATCACGTAGTAATGTGGTACCACACTGAAACAGTCGATTAAACCTGGTTTCGATCAATATCTTAGAGGATAACGCAAGTTAAGTCTGGGATTGGTCTGGGATTTGACCTCATCAGACTCACACTTTCGCACACTTCACATACTCGTTGAACAGATCCTGGGTTATTTTCTGGTTTGGATCACATAGTAATGTGATACCACACTGAAACGGTAGATTAAACCAGGTTTCGATCAATATTTTTGAGAATAATTCATGTTAGGTCTCGGTTAGGTCTGGGATTTGCTCTCATCAGGCTCATTCTTTCGCATATTTCTCATACTTGATGGCTAGATCCTGGGCTTTTTCTGGATTGCATCACGTAGTAATGAAGTACAACACAGAAACAGTCAATTAAACCTGGTTTCCATCAATATCTTAGAGGACAACGCAAGTTAGGTCTGGGATAGGTCTGGGATTTTCACTCATTAGGCTCATACTTTCGCATTCTTCACATACTTGTTGAACAGATCCTGGGTTTTCTCTGGTTTGGATCACGTAGTAGTGTGGTACCACACTGAAACAGTCCATTAAACCTGGTTTGGATCAATATTTTAGAGGATAACGCATGTTAGGTCTAGGTTAGCCCTGGGATTCTCACTCATCGGACTCATACTTTCGCATTCTTCACATACATGTTGAACGGATCATGGGTTTTTTCTGGTTTGGATCACGTAGTAATGTGGGACCACACTGAAACAATCAATTAAACCTGGTCTTGATAAATATTTTAGAGGATATCGCATGTTAGGTCTGGGATAGGTCGGGGATTTGCCCTCATCAGCCTCATACTTTCGCACACTTCACATACTCGTTGAACAGATCCTGGGTTTTTTCTGGTTTGGATCACGTAGTAATGTGGGACCACACTGAACAGTCAATTAAACCTAGTTTCGATCAATATCTTAGAGAATAATTCATGTTAGGTCTAGGTTAGGTCTGGGATTTGCTCTCATCAGGCTCATACTTTCGCACACTTCACATACTCGTTTGACAGATCCTGGGTTATTTTCTGGTTTGGATCACGTAGTAATGTGGGACCACACTGAAACAGTCAATTAAACCTGGTTTCGATCAATATTTTAGAGAATAATTCATGTTATGTCTAGGTTAGGTCTGGGATTTGCTCTCATCAGGCTCATTCTTTCGCATATTTCTCATACTTGATGGCTAGATCCTGGGCTTTTTCTGGATTGCATCACGTAGTAATGAAGTACAACACTGAAACAGTCAATTAAACCTGGTTTCCATCAATATCTTAGAGGATAACGCATGTTAGGTCTAGGTTAGCCCTGGGATTTTCACTCATCAGACTCATACTTTCGCATTCTTCACATACTTGTTGAACTGATCCTGGGTTTTTTCTGGTTTGGATCACGACGTAATGTGGTACCACACTGAAACAGTCGATCAAACCTGGTTTCAATCAATATTTTAGAGGATAACGCAAGTTAGGTCTGGGATAGGTCTGGGATTTGACCCCATCAGACTCACACTTTCGCACACTTCACATACTCGTTGAACAGATCCTGGGTTATTCTCTGGTTTGGATCACATAGTAATGTGGTACCACACTGAAACAGTCGATTAAACCAGGTTTCGATCAATATTTTAGAGAATAATTCATGTGATGTCTAGGTTAGGTCTGGGATTTGCTCTCATCAGGCTCATTCTTTCGCATATCTCTCATACATGTTGAACAGATCCTGGGTTTTTTCTGGTTTGTATCACGTAGTAATGTGGGACCACACTGAAACAGTTCATTAAACTTGGTTTCGCTCAATATTTTAGAGGATAACGCATGTTAGGTCTAGGTTAGGTCTGGGATTTGCTCTCATCAGGCTCATTCTTTCGCATATTTCTCATACTTGATGGCTACATCCTGGGCTTTTTCTGGATTGCATCACGTAGTAATGTAGTACCACACTGAAACAGTCAATGAAACCTGGTTTTCGTCAATACTTTAGAGGACAACGCCAGTTAGGTCTAGGTAAGGCCTGAGATTTTCACTGATCAGACTCATACTTTCGCATTCTTCACATACTTGTTGAACGGATCCTGGGTTTTTTCTGGTTTGGATCACGTAGTAATGTGGTACCACACTGAAACAGTCGATTAAACCTGGTTTCGATCAATATTTTAGAGGATAACGCAAGTTAAGTCTGGGATTGGTCTGGGATTTGACCTCATCAGACTCACACTTTCGCACACTTCACATACTCGTTGAACAGATCGTGGGTATTTTCTGGTTTGGATCACATAGTAATGTGGTACCACACTGAAACAGTCGATTAAACCTGGTTGCGATCAATATTTTAGAGGATAACGCATGTTAGGTCTAGGTTAGCCCTGGGATTTTCACTCATCAGACTCATACTTTCGCATATTTCTCATACTTCATGACTAGATCCTGGGCTGTTTCTGGATTGTATCACGTAGTAATTTGGTACCACGCTGAAACAGTCAATTAAACCAGGTTTCGATCAATATTTTTGAGGATAACGCATGTTAGGTCTTGGTTAGGTCTGGGATTTTCACTCATCAGACTCATATTTTCGCATTCTTCACATACTTGTTGAACGGATCATGGGTTTTCTCTGGTTTGGATCAGGTAGTAATGTGGGACCACACTGAAACAATTAATTAAACCTGGTCTTGATAAATATTTTAGAGGATAACGCATGTTAGGTCTGGGATAGGTCTAGGATTTGCCCTCATCAGGCTCATACCTTCGCATATTTCTCATACTTCATGGCTAGATCCTGGGCTATTTCTGGATTGGATCACGTAGTAATGTGGTACCACACCGAAATAGTCAATTAAACCTGGTCTTGATAAATATTTTAGAGGTTAACGCATGTTAGGTCTGGGTAAGGTCTAGGATTTGCCCTCGTCAGGCTCATACTTTCGCATATTTCTCATACTTCATGGCTTGATCCTGGGCTATTTCTGGATTAGATCACGTAGTAATGTGGTACCACACTGAAACAGTCAATTAAACTTGGTTTCCATCAATATCTTAAAGGACAACGCAAGTTAGGTCTGGGATAGGTCTTGGATTTGCCCTCATCAGGCTCATACTTTCGCGTTTTTCACATACTTTTTGAACAGATCCTGGGTTTTTTCTGGTTTGGATCGCGTAGTAGTATGGTACCACACTGAAACAGTCCATTGAACCTGGTTTGGATCAATATTTTAGAGGATAACGCATGTTAGGTCTAGGTTAGGTCTGGGATTTTCACTCATCGGACTCATACTTTCGCATTCTTCAGATACCTGTTGTACGGATCCTGGGTTTTTTCTGGTTTGGATCTCGCAGTAATGTGGGACCACACTGAAACAATCAATTAAACCTGGTCTTGATAAATATTTTAGAGGATAACGCATGTTAGGTCTGGGTTAGGCCAGGGATTTGCCCTCATCGGGGTCATACTTTCACAGTTCTAACATACATGTTGACCTGATCGAGGGTTTTTTCTGCTTTGGATCATGTAGTAAAGTGGTACCACACTGAAACAGTCCACTAAACCTGGTTTGGATCAATATTTTAGAGGATAATGCATGTTAGGTCTAGGTTAGCCCTGAGATTTTCACTCATCAGACTCATACTTTCGCATTCTTCAGATACCTGTTGTACGGATCCTGGGTTTTTTCTGGTATGGTTCACGTAGTAATGTGGTACCATACTGAAACATTCAGTTAAACCTGGTCTTGATAAATATTTTTGAGGATAACGCATGTTAGGTCTGGGTTAGGCCTGGGATTTACCCTCATCAGGGTCATACTTTCGCAGTTCTAACATACATGTTGACCTGATCGAGGGTTTTTTCTGCTTTGGATCACGTAGTAAAGTGGTACCACACTGAAACAGTCCACTAAACCTGGTTTGGATCAATATTTTAGAGGATAATGCATGTTAGGTCTAGGTTAGCCCTGAGATTTTCACTCATCAGACTCATACTTTCGCATTCTTCAGATACCTGTTGAACGGATCCTGGGTTTTTTCTGGTATGGTTCACGTAGTAATGTGGTACCACACTGAAACAATCAATTAAACCAGGTCTTGATAAATATTTTAGATGATAACGCATGTTAGGTCTGGGTTAGGTCTAGGATTTGCCCTCATCAGGCTCATACTTTCGCATATTTCTCATACTTCATGGCTAGATCCTGGGCTATTTCTGCATTGGATCACGTAGTAATGTGGTACCACACTGAGACAGTCAATTAAACTTGGTTTCCATCAATATCTTAAAGGACAACGCAAGTTAGGTCTGGGATAGGTCTGGGATTTGCCCACATCTGGGTCATACTTTCGCATTTTTCACATACTTGTTGAACAGATCCTGGGGGTTTTCTGGTTTGGATCGCGCAGTAATGTGGTACCACACTGAAACAGCCCACTAAACCTTGTTTTGATCAATATTTTAGAGGATAACGAAAGTTATGTCTTGGTTAGGCCTGGGATTTGCCCTCATCAGACTCATGCTTTCGCATTTTTCACATACTTGTTGAACAGATCCTGGGTTTTTTTCTGGTTTGGATCACGTAGTAATGTGGTACCACACTGAAACATTCAATTAAACCTGGTCTTGATAAATATTTTAGAGGATAACGCATGTTAGGTTTGGGTTAGGTCTAGGATTTGCCCTCATCAGGCTCATACTTTCGCATATCTCTCATACTTCATGGCTAGATCCTGGGCTGTTTCTGGATTGTATCACATAGTAATGTGGTACCACGCTGAAACAGTCGATTAAACCTGGCTTCGATCAATATTTTAGAGGATAACGCAAGTTAAGTCTGGGATAGTTCTGGGATTTGACCTCATCAGACTCATACTTTCGCATTTTTCACATACTTGTTGAACAGATCCTGGGTTCTTTCTGGTTTGGATCACGTAGTAGTGTGGTACCACACTGAAACAGTCCATTAAACCTGGTTTTGATCAATATTTTAGAGAATAATTCATGTTAGGTCTAGGTTAGGTCTGCGATTTGCTCTCATCAGGGTCATACTTTCGCAGTTCTAACATACATGTTGACCTGATCGAGGGTTTTTTCTGCTTTGGATCACGTAGTAAAGTGGTACCACACTGAAACAGTCCACTAAACCTGGTTTGGATCAATATTTTAGAGGATAATGCATGTTAGGTCTAGGTTAGCCCTGAGATTTTCACTCATCAGACTCATACTTTCGCATTCTTCAGATACCTGTTGAACGGATCCTGGGTTTTTTCTGGTATGGTTCACGTAGTAATGTGGTACCACACTGAAACAATCAATTAAACCAGGTCTTGATAAATATTTTAGATGATAACGCATGTTAGGTCTGGGTTAGGTCTAGGATTTGCCCTCATCAGGCTCATACTTTCGCATATTTCTCATACTTCATGGCTAGATCCTGGGCTATTTCTGCATTGGATCACGTAGTAATGTGGTACCACACTGAGACAGTCAATTAAACTTGGTTTCCATCAATATCTTAAAGGACAACGCAAGTTAGGTCTGGGATAGGTCTGGGATTTGCCCACATCTGGGTCATACTTTCGCATTTTTCACATACTTGTTGAACAGATCCTGGGGGTTTTCTGGTTTGGATCGCGCAGTAATGTGGTACCACACTGAAACAGCCCACTAAACCTTGTTTTGATCAATATTTTAGAGGATAACGAAAGTTATGTCTTGGTTAGGCCTGGGATTTGCCCTCATCAGACTCATGCTTTCGCATTTTTCACATACTTGTTGAACAGATCCTGGGTTTTTTTCTGGTTTGGATCACGTAGTAATGTGGTACCACACTGAAACATTCAATTAAACCTGGTCTTGATAAATATTTTAGAGGATAACGCATGTTAGGTTTGGGTTAGGTCTAGGATTTGCCCTCATCAGGCTCATACTTTCGCATATCTCTCATACTTCATGGCTAGATCCTGGGCTGTTTCTGGATTGTATCACATAGTAATGTGGTACCACGCTGAAACAGTCGATTAAACCTGGCTTCGATCAATATTTTAGAGGATAACGCAAGTTAAGTCTGGGATAGTTCTGGGATTTGACCTCATCAGACTCATACTTTCGCATTTTTCACATACTTGTTGAACAGATCCTGGGTTCTTTCTGGTTTGGATCACGTAGTAGTGTGGTACCACACTGAAACAGTCCATTAAACCTGGTTTTGATCAATATTTTAGAGAATAATTCATGTTAGGTCTAGGTTAGGTCTGCGATTTGCTCTCATCAGGCTCATTCATTCGCATATTTCTCATACTTGATGGCTAGATCCTGGGCTTTTTCTGGATTGCATCACGTAGCAATGAAGTACAACACTGAAACAGTCAATTAAACCAGGTTTCGATGAATATTTTAGAGAATAATTCATGTTAGGTCTAGGTTATGTCTGGGATTTGCTCCCATCAGGCTCATTCTTTCCATTATTTGTCATACTTGATGGCTAGATCCTGGGCTTTTTCTGGATTGCATCACGTAGTAATGAAGTACAACACTGAAACAGTCAATTAAACCTAGTTTCCATCAATATCTTAGAGGACAACGCAAGTTAGGTCTGGGAAAGGCCTGGGATTTGCCCACATCAGGCTCATACTTTCGCATATTTCTCATACTTCATGGCTAGATCCTGGGTTTTTTCTGGTTTGGATCACGTAGTATAGGGTACCACACTGAAACAGTCCATTAAACCTGGTTTGGATCTATATTTTAGAGGATAACGCATGTTAGGTCTAGGTTAGGTCTCAGATTTGCCCTCATCAGACTCATACTTTCGCGTTTCTCACATACTTGTTGAACAGATCCTGGGTTATTTTCTGGTTTGGATCACATAGTAATGTGGTACCACACTGAAACAGTCGATTAAACCAGGTTTCGATCAATATTTTTGAGGATAACGCATGTTAGGTCTAGGTTAGGCCTGGGATTTTCACTCATCAGTCTCATACTTTCGCATTCTTCACATACTTGTTGAACGGATCCTGGGTTTTTTCTGGTTTGGATCACGTAGTAATGTGGGGCCACACTGAAACAGTCAATTAAACCTAGATTCGATCAATATTTTAGAGAATAATTCATGTTAGGTCTAGGTTAGGTCTGGGATTTGCTCTCATCAGGCTCATAATTTCGCACACTTCACATACTCGTTTGACAGATCCTGGGTTATTTTCTGGTTTGGATCACGTAGTAATGTGGGACCACACTGAAACAGTCAATTAAACCTGGTTTCGATCAATATTTTAGAGAATAATTCATGTTATGTCTAGGTTAGGTCTGGGATCTGCTCTCATCAGGCTCATTCTTTCGCATATTTCTCATACTTGATGGCTAGATGCTGGGCTTTTTCTGGATTGCATCACGAAGTAATGAAGTACAACACTGAAACAGTCAATTAAACCTGGTTTCCATCATTATCTTAGAGGACAACGCAAGTTAGGTCTGGGATAGGTCTGGGATTTGCCCTCATCAGGCTCATACTTTCCGCGTTTTTCACATACTTGTTGAACAGATCCTGGGTTTTTTCTGGTTTGGATCACGTAGTAGTGTGGGACCACACTGAAACAATCAATTAAACCTGATCTTGATAAATATTTTAGAGGATAACGCATTTTAGGTCTGGGATAGGTCTGGGATTTACCCTCATCAGACTCATACTTTCGCACAGTTCACATACTCGTTGAACAGATCCTGGGTTATTTTCTGGTTTGGATCACATAGTAATGTGGTACCACACTGAAACAGTCGATTAAACCTGGTTGCGATCTATATTTTAGAGGATAACGCATGTTAGGTCTAGGTTAGCCCTGGGATTTTCACTCATCAGACTCATACTTTCGCATATTTCTCATACTTCATGGCTAGATCCTGGGCTGTTTCTGGATTGTATCACGTAGTCGTTTGGTACCACGCTGAAACAGTCAATTAAACCAGGTTTCGATCAATATTTTTGAGGATAACGCATGTTAGGTCTAGGTTAGGCCGGGGATTTTCACTCAACAGACTCATACTTTCGCATTCTTCACATACTTGTTGAACGGATCCTGGGTTTTTTCTGGTTTGGAACACGTAGTAATGTGGTACCACACTGCAACAGTCGATTAAACCTGGTTTCGATCAATATTTTAGAGGATAACGCAAGTTAAGCCTGGGATTGGTTTGGGATTTGACCTCATCAGACTCATACTTTCGCACACTTCACATACTCGTTGAACAGATCCTGGGTTATTTTCTGGTTTGGATAACATAGTAATGTGGTACCACACTGAAACAGTCGATTCAACCAGGTTTCGATCAATATTTTTGAGGATAACGCATGTTAGGTCTAGGTTAGGCCTGGGATTTTCACTCATCAGTCTCATACTTTCGCATTCTTCACATACTTGTTGAACGGATCCTGGGTTTTTTCTGGTTTGGATCACGTAGTAATGTGGGGCCACACTGAAACAGTCAATTAAACCTAGATTCGATCAATATTTTAGAGAATAATTCATGTTAGGTCTAGGTTAGGTCTGGGATTTGCTCTCATCAGGCTCATACTTTCGCACACTTCACATACTCGTTTGACAGATCCTGGGTTATTTTCTGGTTTGGATCACGTAGTAATGTGGGACCACACTGAAACAGTCAATTAAACCTGGTTTCGATCAATATTTTAGAGAATAATTCATGTTATGTCTAGGTTAGGTCTGGGATCTGCTCTCATGAGGCTCATTCATTCGCATATTTCTCATACTTGATGGCTAGATGCTGGGCTTTTTCTGGATTGCATCACGTAGTAATGAAGTACAACACTGAAACAGTCAATTAAACCTGGTTTCCATCATTATCTTAGAGGACAACGCAAGTTAGGTCTGGGATAGGTCTGGGATTTGCCCTCATCAGGCTCATACTTTCCGCGTTTTTCACATACTTGTTGAACAGATCCTGGGTTTTTTCTGGTTTGGATCACGTAGTAATGTGGGACCACACTGAAACAATCAATTAAACCTGGTCTTGATAAATATTTTAGAGGATAACGCATGTTAGGTCTGGGATAGGTCTAGGATTTGCCCTCATCAGGCTCATACTTTCGCATATTTCTCATACTTCATGGCTAGATCCTGGGCTATTTCTGGATTGGATCACGTAGTAATGTGGTACCACACTGAAACAGTCAATTAAACCTGGTCTTGATAAATATTTTAGAGGATAACGCATGTTAGGTCTGGGTAAGGTCTAGGATTTGCCCTCGTCAGGCTCATACTTTCGCATATTTCTCATACTTCATGGCTAGATCCTGGGCTATTTCTGGATTAGATCACGTAGTAATGTGGTACCACACTGAAATAGTCAACTAAACTTGGTTTCCATCAATATCTTAAAGGACAACGCAAGTTAGGTCTGGGATAGGTCTTGGATTTGCCCTCATCAGGCTCATACTTTCGCGTTTTTCACATACTTTTTGAACAGATCCTGGGTTTTTTCTGGTTTGGATCACGTAGTAGTATGGTACCACACTGAAACAGTCCATTGAACCTGGTTTGGATCAATATTTTAGAGGATAACGCATGTTAGGTCTAGGTTAGGTCTGGGATTTTCACTCATCAGACTCATACTTTCGCATTCTTCACATACTTGTTGAACGGATCCTGGGTTTTTTCTGGTTTGGATCACGTAGTAATGTGGTACCACACTGAAACAGTCGATTAAACCTGGTTTCGATCATTATTTTAGAGGATAACGTAAGTTAAGTCTGGGATTGGTGTGGGATTTGACCTCATCAGACTCACACTTTCGCACACTTCACATACTCGTTCAACAGATCCTGGGTATTTTCTGGTTTGGATCACGTAGTGATGTGGTACCACACTGAAACAGTCGATTAAACCTGGTTGCGATCAATATTTTAGAGGATAACGCATGTTAGGTCTAGGTTAGCCCTGGGATTTTCACTCATCAGACTCATACTTTCGCATTCTTCACATACTTGTTGAACGGATCCTGGGTTTTTTCTGGTTTGGATCACGTAGTAATGTGGGACCACACTGAAACAGTTCATTAAACCTGGTTTCGCTCAATATTTTAGAGGATAACGCATGTTAGGTCTAGGTTAGGTCTGGGATTTGCTCTCATCAGGCTCATTCTTTCGCATATTTCTCATACTTGTTGGCTAGATCCTGGGCTTTTTCTGGATTGCATCACGTAGTAATGTAGTACCACACTGAAACAGTCAATGAAACCTGGTTTTCATCAATGTTTTAGAGGACAACGCAAGTTAGGTCTAGGTAAGGCCTGAGATTTTCACTGATCAGACTCATACTTTCGCACACTTCACATACTCGTTGAACAGATCCTGGGTTATTTTCTGGTTTGGATCACATAGTAATGTGGTACCACACTGAAACAGTCGATTAAACCAGGTTTCGATCAATATTTTTGAGGATAACGCATGTTAGGTCTAGGTTAGGCCTGGGATTTTCACTCATCAGTCTCATACTTTCGCATTCTTCACATACTTGTTGAACGGATCCTGGGTTTTTTCTGGTTTGGATCACGTAGTAATGTGGGGCCACACTGAAACAGTCAATTAAACCTAGATTCAATCAATATTTTAGAGAATAATTCATGTTAGGTCTAGGTTAGGTCTGGGATTTGCTCTCATCAGGCTCATAATTTCGCACACTTCACATACTCGTTTGACAGATCCTGGGTTATTTTCTGGTTTGGATCACGTAGTAATGTGGGACCACACTGAAACAGTCAGTTAAACCTGGTTTCGATCAATATTTTAGAGAATAACTCATGTTATGTCTAGGTTAGGTCTGGGATATGCTCTCATCAGGCTCATTCTTTCGCATATTTCTCATACTTGATGGCTAGATGCTGGGCTTTTTCTGGATTGCATCACGTAGTAATGAAGTACAACACTGAAACAGTCAATTAAACCTGGTTTCCATCATTATCTTAGAGGACAACGCAAGTTAGGTCTGGGATAGGTCTGGGATTTGCCCTCATCAGGCTCATACTTTCCGCGTTTTTCACATACTTGTTGAACAGATCCTGGGTTTTTTCTGGTTTGGATCACGTAGTAGTGTGGGACCACACTGAAACAATCAATTAAACCTGATCTTGATAAATATTTTAGAGGATAACGCATTTTAGGTCTGGGGTAGGTCTGGGATTTACCCTCATCAGACTCATACTTTCGCACAGTTCACATACTCGTTGAACAGATCCTGGGTTATTTTCTGGTTTGGATCACATAGTAATGTGGTACCACACTGAAACAGTCGATTAAACCAGGTTTCGATCAATATTTTGGAGAATAATTCATGTGATGTCTAGGTTAGGTCTGGGATTTGCTCTCATCAGGCTCATTCTTTCGCATATTTCTCATACATGTTGAACAGATCCTGGGTTCTTTCACGTTTGGATCACTTAGTAATGTGGGACCACACTGAAACAATCAATTAAACCTGGTCTTGATAAATATTTTAGAGGATAACGCATGTCAGGTCTGGGTTAGGTCTAGGATTTGCCCTCATCAGGCTCATACTTTCGCATATTTCTCATACTTCATGGCTAGATCCTGGGCTGTTTCTGGATTGTATCACGTAGTAATGTGGTACCACGCTGAAGCAGTCAATTAAACCTGGTTTCAATCAATATTTTAGAGGATATCGCATGTTAGGCCTCGGTTAGGTCTGGGATTTTCACTCATCAGACTCATACTTTCGCATTCTTCACATACTTGTTGAACGGATCCTGGGTTTTTTCTGGTTTGGAACACGTAGTAATGTGGCACCACACTGAAACAGTTCATTAAACCTGGTTTCGCTCAATATTTTAGAGGATAACGCATGTTAGGTCTAGGTTAGGTCTGGGATTTGCTCTCGTCAGGCTCATTCTTTCGCATATTTCACATACTTGATGGCTAGATCCTGGGCTTTTTCTGGATTGCATCACGTTGTAATGTAGTACCACACTGAAACAGTCAATGAAACCTGGTTTTCATCAATATTTTAGAGGACAACGCAAGTTAGGTCTAGGTAAGGCCTGAGATTTTCACTGATCAGTCTCATACTTTCGCTTTCTTCACATACTTGTTGAACGGATCCTGGGTTTTTTCTGGTTTGGATCACTTAGTAATGTGGGACCACACTGAAACAATCAATTAAACCTGGTCTTGATAAATATTTTAGAGGATAACGCATGTTTGGTCTGGGTTAGGTCTAGGATTTGCCCTTATCAGGCTCATACTTTCGCATATTTCTCTTACTTCATGGCTAGATCCTGGGCTGTTTCTGGATTGTATCACGTAGTAATGTGGTACCACGCTGAAACAGTCAATAAAACCTGGTTTCAATCAATATTTTAGAGGATAACGCATGTTAGGTCTAGGTAAGGCCTGAGATTTTCACTGATCAGGCTCGTTCTTTCGCATATTTCTCATACTTGATGGCTAGATCCTGGGCTTTTTCTGGATTGCATCACGTAGTAATGTAGTACCACACTGAAACAGTCGATTAAACCTGGTTTCGAACAATATTTTAGAGGATAACGCAAGTTAAGTCTGGGATTGGTTTGGGATTTGACCTCATCAGACTCATACTTTCGCACAATTCACATACTCGTTGAACAGATCCTGGGTTATTTTCTGGTTTGGATCACATAGCAATGTGGTACCACACTGAAACAGTCGATTAAACCAGGTTTCGATCAATATTTTTGAGGATAACGCATGTTAGGTCTAGGTTAGGCCTGGGATTTTCACTCATCAGACTCATACTTACGCATTCTTCACATACTTGTTGAACGGATCCTGGGTTTTTTCTGGTTTGGATCACGTAGTAATGTGGGACCACACTGAAACAGTCAATTAAACCTAGTTTCGATCAATATTTTAGAGAATAATTCATGTTAGGTCTAGGTTAGGTCTGGGATTTGCTCTCATCAGGCTCATACTTTCGCACACATCACATACTCGTTTGACAGATCCTGGGTTATTTTCTGGTTTGGATCACGTAGTAATGTGGGACCACACTGAAACAGTCAATTAAACCTGGTTTCGATCAATATTTTAGAGAATAATTCATGTTATGTCTAGGTTAGGTCTGGGATTTGCTCTCATCAGGCTCATTCTTTCGCATATTTCTCATACTTGATGGCTAGATGCTGGGCTTTTTCTGGATTGCATCACGTAGTAATGAAGTACAACACTGAAACAGTCAATTAAACCTGGTTTCCATCATTATCTTAGAGGACAACGCATGTTAGGTCTGGGATAGGTCTAGGATTTGCCCTCATCAGGCTCATACTTTCACATATTTCTCATACTTCATGGCTAGATCCTGGGCTATTTCTGGATTGGATCACGTAGTAATGTGATATCACATTGAAACAGTCAATTAAACCTGGTCTTGATAAATATTTTAGAGGATAACGCATGTTAGGTCTGGGTAAGGTCTAGGATTTGCCCTCGTCAGGCTCATACTTTCGCATATTTCTCATACTTCATGGCTAGATCCTGGGCTATTTCTGGATTAGATCACGTAGTAATGTGGTACCACACTGAAACAGTCAATTAAACTTGGTTTCCATCAATATCTTAAAGGACAACGCAAGTTAGGTCTGGGATGGGTCTTGGATTAGCCCTCATCAGGCTCATACTTTCGCGTTTTTCACATACTTTTTGAACAGAGCCTGGGTTTTTTCTGATTTGGATCACGTAGTAGTATGGTACCACACTGAAACAGTCCATTGAACCTGGTTTGGATCAATATTTTAGAGGATAACGCATGTTAGGTCTAGGTTAGGTCTGGGATTTTCACTCATCAGACTCATACTTTCGCATTCTTCACATACTCGTTGAACGGATCCTGGGTTTTTTCTGGTTTGGATCACGTAGTAATGTGGTACCACACTGAAACAGTCGATTAAACCTGGTTTCGATCAATATTTTAGAGGATAACGCAAGTTAAGTCTGGGATTGGTCTGGGATTTGACCTCATCAGACTCACACTTTTGCACACTTCACATACTCGTTGAACAGCTACTGGGTATTTTCTGGTTTGGATCACGTAGTAATGTGGTACCACACTGAAACAGTCGATTAAACCTGGTTTCGATCAATATTTTAGAGGATAACGCAAGTTAAGTCTGGGATTGGTCTGGGATTTGACCTCATCAGACTCACACTTTTGCACACTTCACATACTCGTTGAACAGATACTGGGTATTTTCTGGTTTGGATCACGTAGTGATGTGGTACCACACTGAAACAGTCGATTAAACCTGGTTGCGATCAATATTTTAGAGGATAACGCATGTTAGGTCTAGGTTAGCCCTGGGATTTTCACTCATCAGACTCATACTTTCGCATATTTCTCATACTTCATGGCTAGATCCTGGTCTGTTTCTGGATTGTATCACGTAGTAATTTGGTACCACGCTGAAACAGTCAATTAAACCAGGTTTCGATCAATATTTTTGAGGATAACGCATGTTAGGTCTTGGTTAGGTCTGGGATTTTCACTCATCAGACTCATACCTTCGCATTTTTCACAAACTTGTTGAACGGATCATGGGTTTTTTCTGGTTTGGATCACGTAGTAATGTGGGACCACACTGAAACAATCAATTAAACCTGGTCTTGATAAATATTTTAGAGGATAACGCATGTTAGGTCTGGGTAAGGTCTAGGATTTGCCCTCGTCAGGCTCATACTTTCGCATATTTCTCATACTTCAAGGCTAGATCCTGGGCTATTTCTGGATTAGATCACGTAGTAATGTGGTACCACACTGACACAGTCAATTAAACTTGGTTTCCATTAATATCTTAAAGGACAACGCAAGTTAGGTCTGGGATAGGTCTTGGATTTGCCCTCATCAGGCTCATACTTTCGCGTTTTTCACATACTTTTTGAACAGATCCTGGGTTTTTTCTGGTTTGGATCACGTAGTAGTATGGCACCACACTGAAACAGTCCATTGAACCTGGTTTGGATCAATATTTTAGAGGATAACGCATGTTAGGTCTAGGCTAGCCCTGGGATTTTCACTCGTCAGGCTCATACTTTCGCATTCTTCACATACTTGTTGAACGGTTCCTGGGTTTTTTCTGGTTTGGATCACGTAGTAATGTGGTACCACACTGAAACAGTCGATTAAACCTGGTTTCAATCAATATTTTAGAGGATAACGCAAGTTAGGTCTGGGATAGGTCTGGGATTTGACCCCATCAGACTCATACTTTCGCACACTTCACATACATGTTGAACAGATCCTGGGTTTTTTCACGTTTGGATCACTTAGTAATGCGGGACCACACTGAAACAATCAATTAAACCTGGTCTTGATAAATATTTTAGAGGATAACGCATGTTAGGTCTGGGTTAGGTCTAGGATTTGCCCTCATCAGGCTCATACTTTCGCATATTTCTCATACTTCATGGCTAGATCCTGGGCTGTTTCTGGATTGTATCACGTAGTAATGTGGTACCACACTGAAACAGTCCACTAAACCTAGTTTGGATCAATATTTTAGAGGATAATGCATGTTAGGTCTAGGTTAGCCCTGAGATTTTCACTCATCAGACTCATACTTTCGCATTCTTCACATACTTGTTGAACGGATCCTGGGTTTTTTCTGGTTTGGAACACGTAGTAATGTGGCACCACACTGAAACAGTTCATTAAACCTGGTTTCGCTCAATATTTTAGAGGATAACGCATGTTAGGTCTAGGTTAGGTCTGGGATTTGCTCTCGTCAGGCTCATTCTTTCGCATATTTCTCATACTTGATGGCTAGATCCTGGGCTTTTTCTGGATTGCATCACGTAGTAATGTAGTACCACACTGAAACAGTCAATGAAACCTGGTTTTCATCAATATTTTAGAGGACAACGCAAGTTAGGTCTAGGTAAGGCCTGAGATTTTCACTGATCAGGCTCATACTTTCGCTTTCTTCACATACTTGTTGAACGGATCCTGGGTTTTTTCTGGTTTGGATCACTTAGTAATGTGGGACCACACTGAAACAATCAATTAAACCTGGTCTTGATAAATATTTTAGAGGATAACGCATGTTAGGTCTAGGTTAGGCCTGAGATTTTCACTGATCAGACTCATACTTTCGCATTCTTCACATACTTGTTGAACGGATCCTGGGTTTTTTCTGGTTTGGATCACGTAGTAATGTGGTACCACACTGAAACAGTCGATTAAACCTGGTTTCGATAAATATTTTAGAGGACAACGCAAGTTAAGTCTGGGATTGGTTTGGGATTTGACCTCATCAGACTCATACTTTCGCACACTTCACATACTCGTTGAACAGATCCTGGGTTATTTTCTGGTTTGGATCACATAGTAATGTGGTACCACACTGAAACAGTCAATTAAACCTAGTTTCGATCAATATTTTAGAGAATAATTCATGTTAGGTCTAGGTTAGGTCTGGGATTTGCTCTCATCAGGCTCATACTTTCGCACACTTCACATACTCGTTTGACAGATCCTGGGTTATTTTCTGGTTTGGATCACGTAGTAATGTGGGACCACACTGAAACAGTCAATTAAACCTGGTTTCGATCAATATTTTAGAGAATGTTATGTCTAGGTTAGGTCTGGGATTTGCTCTCATCAGGCTCATTCTTTCGCATATTTCTCATACTTGATGGCTAGATGCTGGGCTTTTTCTGGATTGCATCACGTAGTAATGAAGTACAACACTGAAACTGTCAATTAAACCTGGTTTCCATCATTATCTTAGAGGACAACGCAAGTTAGGTCTGGAACAGGTCTGGGATTTGCCCTCATCAGGCTCATACATTCCGCGTTTTTCACATACTTGTTGAACAGATCCTGGGTTTTTTCTGGTTTGGATCACGTAGTAGTGTGGGACCACACTGAAACAATCAATTAAACCTGGTTTCCATCATTATCTTAGAGGACAACGCAAGTTAGGTCTGGAATAGGTCTGGGATTTGACCTCATCAGACTCATACTTTCGCACAATTCACATACTCGTTGAACAGATCCTGGGTTATTTTCTGGTTTGGATCACATAGCAATGTGGTACCACACTGAAACAGTCGATTAAACCAGGTTTCGATCAATATTTTTGAGGATAACGCATGTTAGGTCTAGGTTAGGCCTGGGATTTTCACTCATCAGACTCATACTTTCGCATTCTTCACATACTTGTTGAACGGATCCTGGGTTTTTTCTGGTTTGGATCACGTAGTAATGTGGGACCACACTGAAACAGTCAATTAAACCTAGTTTCGATCAATATTTTAGAGAATAATTCATGTTAGGTCTAGGTTAGGTCTGGGATTTGCTCTCATCAGGCTCATTCTTTTGCATATTTCTCATACTTGATGGCTCGATCCTGGGCTTTTTCTGGATTGCATCACGTAGTAATGTAGTACGACACTGAAACAGTCAATGAAACCTGGTTTTCATCAATATTTTAGAGGACAACGCAAGTTAGGTCTAGGTAAGGCCTGAGATTTTCACTGATCAGACTCATACTTTCGCATTCTTCACATACTTGTTGAACGGATCCTGGGTTTTTTCTGGTTTGGATCACGTAGTAATGTGGTACCACACTGAAACAGTCGATTAAACCTGGTTTCGATCAATATTTTAGAGGATAACGCAAGTTAAGTCTGGGATTGGTTTGGGATTTGACCTCATCAGACTCATACTTTCGGACAATTCACATACTCGTTGAACAGATCCTGGGTTTTTTCTGGTTTGGATCACGTAGTAGTGTGGGACCACACTGAAACAATCAATTAAACCTGATCTTGATAAATATTTTAGAGGATAACGCATGTTAGGTCTGGGATAGGTCTGGGATTTGCCCTCATCAGACTCATACTTTCGCACAGTTCACATACTCGTTGAACAGATCCTGGGTTATTTTCTGGTTTGGATCACATAGTAATGTGGTACCACACAGAAACAGTCGATTAAACCTGGTTGCGATCAATATTTTAGAGGATAACGCATGTTAGGTCTAGGTTAGCCCTGGGATTTTCACTCATCAGACTCATACTTTCGCATATTTCTCATACTTCATGGCTAGATCCTGGGCTGTTTCTGGATTGTATCACGTAGTAATTTGGTGCCACGCTGAAACAGTCAATTAAACCTGGTTTCAATCAATATTTTAGAGGATAACGCATGTTAGGCCACGGTTTGGTCTGGGATTTTCACTCATCAGACTCATACTTTCGCATTCTTCACATACTTGTTGAACGGATCCTGGGTTTTTTCTGGTTCGGAACACGTAGTAATGTGGGACCACACTGAAACAGTTCATTAAACCTGGTTTCGCTCAATATTTTGGAGGATAACGCATGTTAGGTCTAGGTTAGGTCTGGGATTTGCTCTCATCAGGCTCATACTTTCGCATTCTTCACATACTCGTTGAACAGATCCTGGGTTATTTTCTGGTTTGGATGACATAGCAATGTGGTACCACACTGAAACAGTCAATTAAACCTGGTTTCGATCAATATTTTAGAGAATAATTCATGTTATGTCTAGGTTAGGTCTGGGATTTGCTCTCATCAGGCTCATACTTTCGCATATTTCTCATACTTCATGGCTAGATCCTGGGCTGTTTCTGGATTGTATCACGTAGTAATTTGGTACCACGCTGAAACAGTCAATTAAACCTGGTTTCAATCAATATTTTAGAGGATAACGCATGTTAGGCCTCGGTTTGGTCTGGGATTTTCACTCATCAGACTCATACTTTCGCATTCTTCACATACTTGTTGAACGGATCCTGGGTTTTTTCTGGTTCGGAACACGTAGTAATGTGGGACCACACTGAAACAGTTCATTAAACCTGGTTTCGCTCAATATTTTAGAGGATAACGCATGTTAGGTCTAGGTTAGGTCTGGGATTTGCTCTCATCAGGCTCATTCTTTTGCATATTTCTCATACTTGATGGCTCGATCCTGGGCTTTTTCTGGATTGCATCACGTAGTAATGTAGTACCACACTGAAACAGTCAATGAAACCTGGTTTTCATCAATATTTTAGAGGGCAACGCAAGTTAGGTCTAGGTAAGGCCTGAGATTTTCACTGATCAGACTCATACTTTCGCATTCTTCACATACTTGTTGAACGGATCCTGGGTTTTTTCTGGTTTGGATCACGTAGTAATGTGGTACCACACTGAAACAGTCGATTAAACCTGGTTTCCATCAATATTTTAGAGGATAACGCAAGTTAAGTCTGGGATTGGTTTGGGATTTGACCTCATCAGACTCATACTTTCGCACACTTCACATACTCGTTGAACAGATCCTGGGTTATTTTCTGGTTTGGATCACATAGTAATGTGGTACCACACTGAAACAGTCGATAAAACAAGGTTTCGATCAATATTTTTGAGGATAACGCATGTTAGGTCTAGGTTAGGCCTGGGATTTTCACTCATCTGACTCATACTTTCGCATTCTTCACATACTTGTTGAACGGATCCTGGGTTTTTTCTGGTTTGGATCACTTAGTAATGTGGGACCACACTGAAACAATCAATTAAACCTGGTCTTGATAAATATTTTAGAGGATAACGCATGTTAGGTCTGGGTTAGGTCTAGGATTTGCCCTCATCAGGCTCATACTTTCGCATATTTCTCTTACTTCATGGCTAGATCCTGGGCTGTTTCTGGATTGTATCACGTAGTAATGTGGTACCACGCTGAAACAGTCAATTAAACCTGGTTTCAATCAATATTTTAGAGGATAACGCATGTTAGGCCTCGGTTTGGTCTGGGATTTTCACTCATCAGACTCATACTTTCGCATTCTTCACATACTTGTTGAACGGATCCTGGGTTTTTTCTGGTTCGGAACACGTAGTAATGTGGGACCACACTGAAACAGTTCATTAAACCTGGTTTCGCTCAATATTTTAGAGGATAACGCATGTTAGGTCTAGGTTAGGTCTGGCATTTGCTCTCATCAGGCCCGTTCTTTCGCATATTTCTCATACTTGATGGCTAGATCCTGGGCTTTTTCTGGATTGCATCACGTAGTAATGTAGTACGACACTGAAACAGTCAATGAAACCTGGTTTTCATCAATATTTTAGAGGACAACGCAAGTTAGGTCTAGGTAAGGCCTGAGATTTTCACTGATCAGACTCATACTTTCGCATTCTTCACATACTTGTTGAACGGATCCTGGGTTTTTTCTGGTTTGGATCACGTAGTAATGTGGTACCACACTGAAACAGTCGAATAAACCTGGTTTCGATCAATATTTTAGAGGATCACGCAAGTTAAGTCTGGGATTGGTTTGGGATTTGACCTCATCAGACTCATACTTTCGCACAATTCACATACTCGTTGAACAGATCCTGGGTTATTTTCTGGTTTGGATCACATAGCAATGTGGTACCACACTGAAACAGTCCATTGAACCTGGTTTGGATCAATATTTTAGAGGATAACGCATGTTAGGTCTAGGTTAGGTCTGGGATTTTCACTCATCAGACTCATACTTTCGCATTCTTCACATACTTGTTGAACGGATCCTGGGTTTTTTCTGGTTTGGATCACGTAGTAATGTGGTACCACACTGAAACAGTCGATTAAACCTGGTTTCGATCAATATTTTAGAGGATAACGCAAGTTAAGTCTGGGATTGGTCTGGGATTTGACCTCATCAGATTCACACTTTTGCACACTTCACATACTCGTTGAACAGATACTGGGTATTTTCTGGATTGGATCACGTAGTGATGTGGTACCACACTGAAACAGTCGATTAAACCTGGTTGCGATCAATATTTCAGAGGATAACGCATGTTAGGTCTAGGTTAGCCCTGGGATTTTCACTCATCAGACTCATACTTTCGCATATTTCTCATACTTCATGGCTAGATCCTGGTCTGTTTCTGGATTGTATCACGTAGTAATTTGGTACCACTCTGAAACAGTCAATTAAACCAGGTTTCGATCAATATTTTTGAGGATAACGCATGTTAGGTCTTGGTTAGGTCTGGGATTTTCACTCATCAGACTCATACTTTCGCATTTTTCACATACTTGTTGAACGGATCATGGGTTTTTTCTGGTTTGGATCACGTAGTAATGTGGGACCACACTGAAACAATCAATTAAACCTGGTCTTGATAAATATTTTAGAGGATAACGCATGTTAGGTCTGGGATAGGTCGGGGATTTGCCCTCATCAGCCTCATACTTTCGCATATTTCTCATACTTCAAGGCTAGATCCTGGGCTATTTCTGGATTAGATCACGTAGTAATGTGGTACCACACTGACACAGTCAATTAAACTTGGTTTCCATCAATATCTTAAAGGACAACGCAAGTTAGGTCTGGGATAGGTCTTGGATTTGCCCTCATCAGGCTCATACTTTCGCGTTTTTCACATACTTTTTGAACAGATCCTGGGCTTTTCTGGTTTGGATCACGTAGTAGTATGGCACCACACTGAAACAGTCCATTGAACCTGGTTTGGATCAATATTTTAGAGGATAACGCATGTTAGGTCTAGGCTAGCCCTGGGATTTTCACTCGTCAGGCTCATACTTTCGCATTCTTCACATACTTGTTGAACGGTTCCTGGGTTTTTTCTGGTTTGGATCACGTAGTAATGTGGTACCACACTGAAACAGTCGATTAAACCTGGTTTCGATCAATATTTTAGAGGATAACGCAAGTTAAGTCTGGGATTGGTCTGGGATTTGACCTCATCAGACTCACACTTTCGCACACTTCACATACTCGTTGAACAGATCCTGGGTATTTTCTGGTTTGGATCACGTAGTGATGTGGTACCACACTGAAACAGTCGATTAAACCTGGTTTCAATCAATATTTTAGAGGATAACGCAAGTTAGGTCTGGGATAGGTCTGGGATTTGACCCCATCAGACTCATACTTTCGCACACTTCACATACTCGTTGAACAGATCCTGGGTTATTTTCTGGTTTGGATAACATAGTAATGTGGTACCACACTGAAAGAGTCGATTAAACCAGGTTTCGATCAATATTTTACAGAATAATTCATGTGATGTCTAGGTTAGGTCTGGGATTTGCTCTCATCAGGCTCATTCTTTCGCATATTTCTCATACATGTTGAACAGATCCTGGGTTTTTTCTGGTTTGGATCACTTAGTAATGTGGAACCACACAGAAACACCCAATTAAACCTGGTCTTGATAAATATTTTAGAGGATAACGCATGTTAGGTCTGGGTTAGGTCTAGGATTTGCCCTCATCAGGCTCATACTTTCGCATATTTCTCATACATGTTGAACAGATCCTGGGTTTTTTCTGGTTTGGATCACTTAGTAATGTGGAACCACACAGAAACACCCAATTAAACCTGGTCTTGATAAATATTTTAGAGGATAACGCATGTTAGGCCTCGGTTAGGGCTGGGATTTTCACTCATCAGATTCATACTTTCGCATTCTTCACATACTTGTTGAACTGATCCTGGGTTTTTTCTGGTTTGGATCACGTAGTAATGTGGGACCACACTGAAACAGTTCATTAAACCTGGTTTCGCTCAATATTTTAGAGGATAACGCATGTTAAGTCTGGGATTGGTTTGGGATTTGACCTCATCAGACTCATACTTTCGCACACTTCACATACTCGTTGAACAGATCCTGGGTTATTTTCTGGTTTGGATCACATAGTAATGTGGTACCACACTGAAACAGTCGATTAAACCAGGTTTCGATCAATATTTTTGAGGATAACGCATGTTAGGTCTAGGTTAGGCCTGGGATTTTCACTCATCAGACTCATACTTTCGCATTCTTCACATACTTGTTGAACGGATACTGGGTTTTTTCTGGTTTGGATCACGTAGCAATGTGGGACCACACTGAAACAGTCAATTAAACCTAGTTTCGATCAATGTTTTAGAGAATAGTTCATGTTAGGTCTAGGTTAGGTCTGGGATTTGCTCTCATCAGGCTCATACTTTCGCACACTTCACATACTCGTTTGACAGATCCTGGGTTATTTTCTGGTTTGGATCACGTAGTAATGTGGGACCACACTGAAACAGTCAATTAAACCTGGTTTCGATCAATATTTTAGAGAATGTTATGTCTAGGTTAGGTCTGGGATTTGCTCTCATCAGGCTCATTCTTTCGCATTCTTCACATACTTGTTGAACGGATCCTGGGTTTTTTCTGGTTCGGAACACGTAGTAATGTGGGACCACACTGAAACAGTTCATTAAACCTGGTTTCGCTCAATATTTTAGAGGATAACGCATGTTAGGTCTGGTTAGGTCTGGGATTTGCTCTCATCAGGCTCATTCTTTTGCATATTTCTCATACTTGATGGCTAGATCCTGGGCTTTTTCTGGATTGCATCACGTAGTAATGTAGTACCACACTGAAACAGTCAATGAAACCTGGTTTTCATCAATATTTTAGAGGACAACGCAAGTTAGGTCTAGGTAAGGCCTGAGATTTTCACTGATCAGACTCATACTTTCGCATTCTTCACATACTTGTTGAACGGATCCTGGGTTTTTTCTGGTTTGGATCACGTAGTAATGTGGTACCACACTGAAACAGTCGATTAAACCTGGTTTCCATCAATATTTTAGAAGATAACGCAAGTTAAGTCTGGGATTGGTTTGGGATTTGACCTCATCAGACTCATACTTTCGCACACTTCACATACTCGTTGAACAGATCCTGGGTTATTTTCTGGTTTGGATCACATAGTAATGTGGTACCACACTGAAACAGTCGATAAAACAAGGTTTCGATCAATATTTTAGAGGATAACGCATGTTAGGTCTGGGTAAGGTCTAGGATTTGCACTCGTCAGGCTCATACTTTCGCATATTTCTCATACTTCATGGCTAGATCCTGGCCTTTTTCTGGATTGCATCACGTAGTAATGTGGTACCACACTGAAACAGTCGATTGAACCTGGTTTCAATCAATATTTTAGAGGATAACGCAAGTTAGGTCTGGGATAGGTCTGGGATTTGACCCCATCAGACTCATACTTTCGCACACTTCACATACTCGTTGAACAGATCCTGGGTTATTTTCTGGTTTGGATAACATAGTAATGTGGTACCACACTGAAAGAGTCGATTAAACCAGGTTTCGATCAATATTTTAGAGAATAATTCATGTGACGTCTAGGTTAGGTCTGGGATTTGCTCTCATCAGGCTCATTCTTTCGCATATTTCTCATACATGTTGAACAGATCCTGGGCTTTTTCTGGTTTGGATCACTTAGTAATGTGGAACCACACTGAAACACCCAATTAAACCTGGTCTTGATAAATATTTTAGAGGATAACGCATGTTAGGTCTGGGTTAGGTCTAGGATTTGCCCTCATCAGGCTCATACTTTCGCACATTTTTCATACTTCATGGCTAGATCCTGGGCTGTTTCTGGATTGTATCACGTAGTAATGTGGTACCACGCTGAAACAGTCAATTAAACCTGGTTTCAATCAATATTTTAGAGGATAACGCATGTTAGGCCTCGGTTAGGTCTGGGATTTTCACTCATCAGACTCATACTTTCGCATTCTTCACATACCTGCTGAACTGATCCTGGGTTTTTTCTGGTTTGGATCACGTAGTAATGTGGGACCACACTGAAAGAGTCCATTAAACCTGGTTTGGATCAATATTTTAGAGGATAACGCATGTTAGGTCTAGGTTAGCCCTGGGATTTCCTCTCATCAGAGTCATACTTTCGCATTCTTCACATACTTGTTGAACTGATCCTGGGTTTTTTCTGGTTTGGATCACGTAGTAATGTGGTACCACACTGAAACAGTCGATTAAACCTGGTTTCAATCAATATTTTAGAGGATAACGCAAGTTAGGTCTGGGATAGGTCTAGGATTTGCCCTCATCAGGCTCATACTTTCGCATATTTTTCATACTTCATGGCTAGATCCTGGGCTGTTTCTGGATTGTATCACGTAGTAATGTGGTACCACGCTGAAACAGTCAACTAAACCTGGTTTCAATCAATATTTTAGAGGATAACGCATGTTAGGCCTCGGCTAGGTCTGGGATTTTCACTCATCAGACTCATACTTTCGCATTCTTCACATACCTGCTGCACTGATCCTGGGTTTTTTCTGGTTTGGATCACGTAGTAATGTGGGACCACACTGAAACAGTCGATTAAACCTGGTTTCGATCAATATTTTAGAGGATAACGCAAGTTAAGTATGGGATTGGTTTGGGATTTGACCTCATCAGACTCATACTTTCGCACACTTCACATACTCGTTGAACAGATCCTGGGTTATTTTCTGGTTTGTATCACAAAGTAACGTGGTACCACACTGAAACAGTCGATTAAACCAGGTTTCGATCAATATTTTTGAGGATAACGCATGTTAGGTCTAGGTTAGGCCTGGGATTTTCACTCATCAGACTCATACTTTCGCATTCTTCACATACTTGTTGAACGGATCCTGGGTTTTTTCCGGTTTCGATCACGTAGTAATGTGGGACGACACTGAAACAGTCAATTAAACCTAGTTTCGATCAATATTTTAGAGAATAATTCATGTTAGGTCTAGGTTAGGTCTGGGATTTGCTCTCATCAGGCTCATACTTTCGCACACTTCACATACTCGTTTGACAGATCCTGGGTTATTTTCTGGTTTGGATCACGTAGTAATGTGGGACCACACTGAAACAGTCAATTAAACCTGATCTTGATAAATATTTTAGAGGATAACGCATGTTAGGTCTGGGATAGGTCAGGGATTTGCCCTCATCAGACTCATACTTTCGCACACTTCACATACTCGTTGAACAGATCCTGGGTTATTTTCTGGTTTGGATCACAAAGTAACGTGGTACCACACTGAAACAGTCGATTAAACCAGGTTTCGACCAATATTTTTGAGGATAACGCATGTTAGGTCTAGGTTAGGCCTGGGATTTTCACTCATCAGACTCATACTTTCGCATTCTTCACATACTTGTTGAACGGATCCTGGGTTTTTTCTGGTTCGGAACACGTAGTAATGTAGTACCACACTGAAGCAGTCAATGAAACCTGGTTTTCATCAATATTTTAGAGGACAACGCAAGTTAGGTCTAGGTAAGGCCTGAGATTTTCACTGATCAGACTCATACTTTCGCATTCTTCACATACTTGTTGAACGGATCCTGGGTTTTTTTTGGTTTGGATCACGTAGTAATGTGGTACCACACTGAAACAGTCGATTAAACCTGGTTTCCATCAATATTTTAGAGGATAACGCAAGTTAAGTCTGGGATTGGTTTGGGATTTGACCTCATCAGACTCATACTTTCGCACACTTCACATACTCGTTGAACAGATCCTGGGTTATTTTCTGGTTTGGATCACGTAGTAATGTGGGACCACACTGAAACAGTCAATTAAACCTGGTTTCGATCAATATTTTAGAGAATAATTCATGTTACGTCTAGGTTAGGTCTGGGATTTGCTCTCATCAGGCTCATTCTTTCGCATATTTCTCATACTTGATGGCTAGATGCTGGGCTTTTTCTGGATTGCACCACGTAGTAATGAAGTACAACACTGAAACAGTCAATTAAACCTGGTTTCCATCATTATCTTAGAGGACAACGCAAGTTAGGTCTGGGAAAAGTCTGGGATTTGCCCTCATCAGGCTCATACTTTCCGCGTTTTTCACATACTTGTTGAACGGATCATGGGTTTTTTCTGGTTTGGATCACGTAGTAATGTGGGACCACACTGAAACAATCAATTAAACCTGGTCTTGATAAATATTTTAGAGGATAACGTATGTTAGGTCTTGGATAGGTCTAGGATTTGCCCTCATCAGGCTCATACTTTCGCATATTTCTCATACTTCATGGCTAGATCCTGGGCTATTTCTGGATTGGATCACGTAGTAATGTGGTACCACACTGAAACAGTCAATTAAACCTGGTCTTGATAAATATTTTAGAGGATAACGCATGTTAGGTCTGGGTAAGGTCTAGGATTTGCCCTCGTCAGGCTCATACTTTCGCATATTTCTCATACTTCATGGCTAGATCCTGGGCTATTTCTGGATTAGATCACGTAGTAATGTGGTACCACACTGAAACAGTCAATTAAACTTGGTTTCCATCAATATCTTAAAGGACAACGCAAGTTAGGTCTGGGATAGGTCTCGGATTTGCCCTCATCAGGCTCATACTTTCGCGTTTTTCACATACTTTTTGAACAGATCCTGGGTTTTTTCTGGTTTGGATCACGTAGTAGTATGGTACCACACTGAAACAGTCCATTGAACCTGGTTTGGATCAATATTTTAGAGGATAACGCATGTTAGGTCTAGGCTAGCCCTGGGATTTTCACTCGTCAGGCTCATACTTTCGCATTCTTCACATACTTGTTGAACGGATCCTGGGTTTTTTCTGGTTTGGATCACGTAGTAATGTGGTACCACACTGAAACAGTCGATTAAACCTGGTTTCCATCAATATTTTAGAGGATAACGCAAGTTAAGTCTGGGATTGGTTTGGGATTTGACCTCATCAGACTCATACTTTCGCACACTTCACATACTCGTTGAACAGATCCTGGGTTATTTTCTGGTTTGGATCACATAGTAATGTGGTACCACACTGAAACAGTCGATAAAACGAGGTTTCGATCAATATTTTTGAGGATAACGCATGTTAGGTCTAGGTTAGGCCTGGGATTTTCACTCATCAGACTCATACTTTCGCATTCTTGACATACTTGTTGAACGGATCCTGGGTTTTTTCTGGTTTGGATCACGTAGTAATGTGGGACCACACTGAAACAGTCAATTAAACCTAGTTTCGATCAATATTTTAGAGAATAATTCATGTTAGGTCTAGGTTAGGTCTGGGATTTGCTCTCATCAGGCTCATACTTTCGCACACTTCACATACTCGTTTGACAGATCCTGGGTTATTTTCTGGTTTGGATCACGTAGTAATGTGGGACCACACTGAAACAGTCAATTAAACCTGGTTTCGATCAATATTTTAGAGAATAATTCATGTTATGCCTAGGTTAGGTCTGAGATTTGCTCTCATCAGGCTCATTCTTTCGCATATTTCTCATACTTGATGGCTAGATGCTGGGCTTTTTCTGGATTGCATCACGTAGTAATGTGGTACCACACTGAAACAGTCGATTGAACCTGGTTTCAATCAATATTTTAGAGGATAACGCAAGTTAGGTCTGGGATAGGTCTGGGATTTGACCCCATCAGACTCATACTTTCGCACATTTCACATACTCGTTGAACAGGTCCTGGGTTATTTTCTGGTTTGGATCACGTAGTAATGTGGGACCACACTGAAACAGTCAATTAAACCTAGTTTCGATCAATATTTTAGAGAATAATTCATGTTAGGTCTGGGATAGGTCTGGGATTTGCCCTCATCAGGCTCATACTTTCCGCGTTTTTCACATACTTGTTGAACGGATCATGGGTTTTTTCTGGATTGGATCACGTAGTAATGTGGTACCACACTGAAACAGTCAATTAAACCTGGTCTTGATAAATATTTTAGAGGATAACGCATGTTAGGTCTGGGTAAGGTCTAGGATTTGCACTCATCAGGCTCATACTTTCGCATATTTCTCATACTTCATGGCTAGATCCTGGCCTTTTTCTGGATTGCATCACGTAGTAATGTGGTACCACACTGAAACAGTCGATTGAACCTGGTTTCAATCAATATTTTAGAGGATAACGCAAGTTAGGTCTGGGATAGGTCTGGGATTTGACCCCATCAGACTCATACTTTCGCACATTTCACATACTCGTTGAACAGGTCCTGGGTTATTTTCTGGTTTGGATGACATAGTAATGTGGTACCACACTGAAAGAGTCGATTAAACCAGGTTTCGATCAATATTTTAGAGAATAATTCATGTGACGTCTAGGTTAGGTCTGGGATTTGCTCTCATCAGGCTCATTCTTTCGCATATTTCTCATACATGTTGAACAGATCCTGGGTTTTTTCTGGTTTGGATCACTTAGTAATGTGGAACCACACTGAAACACCCAATTAAACCTGGTCTTGATAAATATTTTAGAGGATAACGCATGTTAGGTCTGGGTTAGGTCTAGGATTTGCCCTCATCAGGCTCATACTTTCGCACATTTTTCATACTTCATGGCTAGATCCTGGGCTGTTTCTGGATTGTATCACGTAGTAATGTGGTACCACGCTGAAACAGTCAATTAAACCTGGTTTCAATCAATATTTTAGAGGATAACGCATGTTAGGCCTCGGTTAGGTCTGGGATTTTCACTCATCAGACTCATACTTTCGCATTCTTCACATACCTGCTGAACTGATCCTGGGTTTTTTCTGGTTTGGATCACGTAGTAATGTGGGACCACACTGAAAGAGTCCATTAAACCTGGTTTGGATCAATATTTTAGAGGATAACGCATGTTAGGGCTAGGTTAGCCCTGGGATTTCCTCTCATCAGAGTCATACTTTCGCATTCTTCACATACTTGTTGAACTGATCCTGGGTTTTTTCTGGTTTGGATCACGTAGTAATGTGGTACCACACTGAAACAGTCGATTAAACCTGGTTTCAATCAATATTTTAGAGGATAACGCAAGTTAGGTCTGGGATAGGTCTAGGATTTGCCCTCATCAGGCTCATACTTTCGCATATTTTTCATACTTCATGGCTAGATCCTGGGCTGTTTCAGGATTGTATCACGTAGTAATGTGGTACCACGCTGAAACAGTCAACTAAACCTGGTTTCAATCAATATTTTAGAGGATAACGCATGTTAGGCCTCGGCTAGGTCTGGGATTTTCACTCATCAGACTCATACTTTCGCATTCTTCACATACCTGCTGAACTGATCCTGGGTTTTTTCTGGTTTGGATCACGTAGTAATGTGGGACCACACTGAAACAGTCGATTAAACCTGGTTTCGATCAATATTTTAGAGGATAACGCAAGTTAAGTATGGGATTGGTTTGGGATTTGACCTCATCAGACTCATACTTTCGCACACTTCACATACTCGTTGAACAGATCCTGGGTTATTTTCTGGTTTGTATCACAAAGTAACGTGGTACCACACTGAAACAGTCGATTAAACCAGGTTTCGATCAATATTTTTGAGGATAACGCATGGTAGGTCTAGGTTAGGCCTGGGATTTTCACTCATCAGACTCATACTTTCGCATTCTTCACATACTTGTTGAACGGATCCTGGGTTTTTTCCGGTTTCGATCACGTAGTAATGTGGGACGACACTGAAACAGTCAATTAAACCTAGTTTCGATCAATATTTTAGAGAATAATTCATGTTAGGTCTAGGTTAGGTCTGGGATTTGCTCTCATCAGGCTCATACTTTCGCACACTTCACATACTCGTTTGACAGATCCTGGGTTATTTTCTGGTTTGGATCACGTAGTAATGTGGGACCACACTGAAACAGTCAATTAAACCTGATCTTGATAAATATTTTAGAGGATAACGCATGTTAGGTCTGGGATAGGTCAGGGATTTGCCCTCATCAGACTCATACTTTCGCACACTTCACATACTCGTTGAACAGATCCTGGGTTATTTTCTGGTTTGGATCACAAAGTAACGTGGTACCACACTGAAACAGTCGATTAAACCAGGTTTCGATCAATATTTTTGAGGATAACGCATGTTAGGTCTAGGTTAGGCCTGGGATTTTCACTCATCAGACTCATACTTTCGCATTCTTCACATACTTGTTGAACGGATCCTGGGTTTTTTCTGGTTCGGAACACGTAGTAATGTAGTACCACACTGAAACAGTCAATGAAACCTGGTTTTCATCAATATTTTAGAGGACAACGCAAGTTAGGTCTAGGTAAGGCCTGAGATTTTCACTGATCAGACTCATACTTTCGCATTCTTCACATACTTGTTGAACGGATCCTGGGTTTTTTTTGGTTTGGATCACGTAGTAATGTGGTACCACACTGAAACAGTCGATTAAACCTGGTTTCCATCAATATTTTAGAGGATAACGCAAGTTAAGTCTGGGATTGGTTTGGGATTTGACCTCATCAGACTCATACTTTCGCACACTTCACATACTCGTTGAACAGATCCTGGGTTATTTTCTGGTTTGGATCACATAGTAATGTGGTACCACACTGAAACAGTCGATTAAACCAGCTTTCGATCAATATTTTTGAGGATAACGCATGTTAGGTCTATGTTAGGCCTGGGATTTTCACTCATCAGACTCATACTTTCGCATTCTTCACATACTTGTTGATCGGATCCTGGGTTTTTTCTGGTTTGGATCACGTAGTAATGTGGTACCACACTGAAACAGTCCATTAAACCTGGTTTCCATCAATATTTTAGAGGATAACGCAAGTTAAGTCCGGGAGTGGTTTGGGATTTGACCTCATCAGAGTCATACTTTCGCACACTTCACATACTCGTTTGACAGATCCTGGGTTATTTTCTGGTTTGGATCACGTAGTAATGTGGGACCACACTGAAACAGTCAATTAAACCTGGTTTCGATCAATATTTTAGAGAATAATTCATGTTACGTCTAGGTTAGGTCTGGGATTTGCTCTCATCAGGCTCATTCTTTCGCATATTTCTCATACTTGATGGCTAGATGCTGGGCTTTTTCTGGATTGCACCACGTAGTAATGAAGTACAACACTGAAACAGTCAATTAAACCTGGTTTCCATCATTATCTTAGAGGACAACGCAAGTTAGGTCTGGGAAAGGTCTGGGATTTGCCCTCATCAGGCACATACTTTCCGCGTTTTTCACATACTTGTTGAACGGATCATGGGTTTTTTCTGGTTTGGATCACGTAGTAATGTGGGACCACACTGAAACAATCAATTAAACCTGGTCTTGATAAATATTTTAGAGGATAACGTATGTTAGGTCTGGGATAGGTCTAGGATTTGCCCTCATCAGGCTCATACTTTCGCATATTTCTCATACTTCATGGCTAGATCCTGGGCTATTTCTGGATTGGATCACGTAGTAATGTGGTACCACACTGAAACAGTCAATTAAACTTGGTCTTGATAAATATTTTAGAGGATAACGCATGTTAGGTCTGGGTAAGGTCTAGGATTTGCCCTCGTCAGGCTCATACTTTCGCATATTTCTCATACTTCATGGCTAGATCCTGGGCTATTTCTGGATTAGATCACGTAGTAATGTGGTACCACACTGAAACAGTCAATTAAACTTGGTTTCCATCAATATCTTAAAGGACAACGCAAGTTAGGTCTGGGATAGGTCTCGGATTTGCCCTCATCAGGCTCATACTTTCGCGTTTTTCACATACTTTTTGAACAGATCCTGGGTTTTTTCTGGTTTGGATCACGTAGTAGTATGGTACCACACTGAAACAGTCCATTGAACCTGGTTTGGATCAATATTTTAGAGGATAACGCATGTTAGGTCTAGGCTAGCCCTGGGATTTTCACTCGTCAGGCTCATACTTTCGCATTCTTCACATACTTGTTGAACGGATCCTGGGTTTTTTCTGGTTTGGATCACGTAGTAATGTGGTACCACACTGAAACAGTCGATTAAACCTGGTTTCGATCAATATTTTAGAGGATAACGCAAGTTAAGTCTGGGATTGGTCTGGGATTTGACCTCATCAGACTCACACTTTCGCACACTTCACATACTCGTTGAACAGATCCTGGGTATTTTCTGGTTTGGATCACGTAGTGATGTGGTACCACACTGAAACAGTCGATTAAACCAGGTTTCGATCAATATTTTTGAGGATAACGCATGTTAGGTCTAGGTTAGGCCTGGGATTTTCACTCGTCAGGCTCATACTTTCGCATTCCTCACATACTTGTTGAACGGATCCTAGGTTTTTTCTGGTTTGGATCACGTAGCAATGTGGGACCACACTGAAACAGTCAATTAAACCTGGTTTCGATCAACATTTTGGAGAATAATTCATGTTAGGTCTAGGTTAGGTCTGGGATTTGCTCTCATCAGGCTCATTCTTTCGCATATTTCTCATACTTGATGGCTAGATCCTGGGCTTTTTCTGGATTGCATCACGTAGTAATGAAGTGCAACACTGAAACAGTCAATTAAACCTGGTTTCCATCAATATCTTAGAGGACAACGCAAGTTAGGTCTGGGATAGGTCTGGCATTTGCCCTCATCAGGCTCATACTTTCGCGTTTTTCACATACTTGTTGAACAGATCCTGGGTTTTTTCTGGTTTGTATCACGTAGTAGTGTGGTACCACACTGAAAGAGTCCATTAAACCTGGTTTGGATCAATATTTTAGAGGATAACGCATGTTAGGTCTAGGTTAGCCCTGGGATTTTCACTCATCAGACTCATACTTTCGCATTCTTCACATACTTGTTGAACTGATCCTGGGTTTTTTCTGGTTTGGATCACGTAGTAATGTGGTACCACACTGAAACAGTCGATTAAACCTAGTTTCAATCAATATTTTAGAGGATAACGCAAGTTAGGTCTGGGATAGGTCTGGGATTTGACCCCATCAGACTCATACTTTCGCACACTTCACATACTCGTTGAACAGATCCTGGGTTATTTTCTGGTTTGGATAACATAGTAATGTGGTACCACACTGCAAGTGTCGATTAAACCAGGTTTCGATCAATATTTTAGAGAATAATTCATGTGACGTCTAGGTTAGGTCTGGGATTTGCTTTCATCAGGCTCATTCTTTCGCATATTTCTCATACATGTTGAACAGATCCTGGGTTTTTTCTGGTTTGGATCACTTAGTAATGTGGAACCACACTGAAACACCCAATTAAACCTGGTCTTGTTAAATATTTTAGAGGATAACGCATGTTAGGTCTGGGTTAGCCCTGGGATTTTCACTCATCAGACTCATACTTTCGCATATTTCTCATACTTCATGGCTAGATCCTGGGCTTTTTCTGGATTGCGTCACGTAGTAATGAAGTACAACACTGAAACAGTCAATTAAACCTGGTTTCCATCAATATCTTAGAGGACAACGCAAGTTAGGTCTGGGATAGGTCTGGGATTTGCCCTCATCAGGCTCATACTTTCGCGTTTTTCACATACTTGTTGAACAGATCCTGGGTTTTTTCTGGTTTTTATCACGTAGTAGTGTGGTACCACACTGAAAGAGTCCATTAAACCTGGTTTGGATCAATATTTTAGAGGATAACGCATGTTAGGTCTAGGTTAGCCCTGGGATTTTCACTCATCAGACTCATACTTTCGCATATTTCTCATACTTCATGGCTAGATCCTGGGCTATTTCTGGATTAGATCACATAGTAATATGGTACCACACTGAAACAGTCGATTAAACCTGGTTTCAATCAATATTTTAGAGGATAACGCAAGTTAGGTCTCGGATAGGTCTGGGATTTGACCCCGTCAGACTCATACTTTCGCACACTTCACATACTCGTTGAACAGATCCTGGGTTATTTTCTGGTTTGGATAACATAGTAATGTGGTACCACACTGAAACAGTCGATTAAACCAGGTTTCGATCAATATTTTAGAGAATAATTCATGTGATGTCTAGGTTAGGTCTGGGATTTGCTCTCATCAGGCTCATTCTTTCGCATATTTCTCATACTTCATGGCTAGATCCTGGGCTGTTTCTGGATTGTATCACGTAGTAATGTGGTACCACGCTGAAACAGTCAATTAAACCTGGTTTCAATCAATATTTTAGAGGATGACGCATGTTAGGCCTGGGTTAGGTCTGGGATTTTCACTCATCTGTCTCATACTTTCGCATTCTTCACATACTTGTTGAACTGATCCTGGGTTTTTTCTGGTTTGGATCACGTAGTAATGTGGTACCACACTGAAACAGTCGATTAAACCTTGTTTCAATCAATATTTTAGAGGATAACGCAAGTTAGGTCTGGGATAGGTCTGGGATTTGACCCCATCTGTCTCATACTTTCGCACACTTCACATACTCGTTGAACAGATCCTGGGTTTTTTCTGGTTTGCATCACTTAGTAATGTGGGACCACACTGAAACAATCAATTAAACCTGGTCTTGATAAATATTTTAGAGGATAACGCATGTTAGGTCTGGGTTAGGTCTAGGATTTGCCCTCATCAGGCTCATACTTTCGCATATTTCTCATACTTCATGGCTAGATCCTGGGCTGTTTCTGGATTGTATCACGTAGTAATGTGGTACCACGCTGAAACAGTCAATTAAACCTGGTTTCAATCAATATTTTAGAGGATGACGCATGTTAGGCCTCGGTTAGGTCTGGGATTTTCACTCATCAGACTCATACTTTCGCATTCTTCACATACTTGTTAAACGGATCCTGGGTTTTTTCTGGTTTGGATCACGTAGTAATGTGGGACCACACTGAAACAGTTCATTAAACCTGGTTTCGCTCAATATTTTAGAGGATAACGCATGTTAGGTCTAGGTTAGGTCTGGGATTTGCTCTCATCAGGCTCATTCTTTCGCATATTTCTCATACTTGATGGCTAGATCCTGGGCTTTTTCTGGATTGCATCACGTAGTAATGTAGTACCACACTGAAACAGTCAATGAAACCTGGTTTTCATGAATATTTTAGAGGACAACGCAAGTTAGGTCTGGGATAGGTCTGGGATTTGCCCTCATCAGGCTCATACTTTCGCGTTTTTCACATACTTGTTGAACGGATCATGGGTTTTTTCTGGTTTGGATCACGTAGTAATGTGGGACCACACTGAAACAGTCGATTAAACCTGGTTTCGATCAATATTTTAGAGGATAACGCAAGTTAAGTCTGGGATTGGTTTGGGATTTGACCTCATCAGACTCATACTTTCGCACACTTCACATACTCGTTGAACAGATCCTGGGTTATTTTCTGGTTTGGATCACATAGTAATGTGGTACCACACTGAAACAGTCGATTATACCAGGTTTCGATCAATATTTTTGAGGATAACGCATGTTAGGTCTAGGTTAGGCCTGGGATTCTCACTCATCAGACTCATACTTTCGCATTCTTCACATACTTGTTGTACGGATCCTGGGTTTTTTCTGGTTTGGATCACGTAGTAATGTGGGACCACACTGAAACAATCAATTAAACCTGGTTTCGATCAATATTTTTGAGAATAATACATGTTATGTCTAGGTTAGGACTTGGATTTGCGCTCATCAGGCTCATTCTTTCGCATATTTCTCATACTTGATGGCTAGATGCTGGGCTTTTTCTGGATTGCATCACGTAGTAATGAAGTACAACACAGAAACAGTCAATTAAACCTGGTTTCCATCAATATCTTAGAGGACAACGCAAGTTAGGTCTGGGATAGGTCTGGGATTTGCCCTCATCAGGCTCATACTTTCGCGTTTTTCACATACTTGTTGAACGGATCATGGGTTTTTTCTGGTTTGGATCACGTAGTAATGTGGTACCACACTGAAACAGTCGATTAAACCTGGTTTCGATCAATATTTTAGAGGATAACGCAAGTTAAGTCTGGGATTGGTTTGGGATTTGACCTCATCAGACTCATACTTTCGCACACTTCACATACTCGTTGAACAGATCCTGGGTTATTTTCTGGTTTGGATCACATAGTAATGTGGTACCACACTGAAACAGTCGATTAAACCAGGTTTCGATCAATATTTTTGAGGATAACGCATGTTAGGTCTAGGTTAGGCCTGGGATTTTCACTCATCAGACTCATACTTTCGCATTCTTCACATACTTGTTCAACGGATCCTGGGTTTTTTCTGGTTTGGATCACGTAGTAATGTAGGACCACACTGAAACAGTCAATTAAACCTAGTTTCGATCAATATTTTAGAGAATAATTCATGTTAGGTCTAGGTTAGGTCTGGGATTTGCTCTCATCAGGCTCATACTTCCGCACACTTCACATACTCGTTTGACAGATCCTGGGTTATTTTCTGGTTTGGATCACGTAGTAATGTGGGACCACACTGAAACAGTCAATTAAACCTGGTTTCGATCAATATTTTAGAGAATAATTCATGTTATGTCTAGGTTAGTTCACATACTTGTTGAACGGATCCTGGGTTTTTTCTGGTTTGGATCACGTAGTAATGTGGTACCACACTGAAACAGTCGATTAAACCTGGTTTCGATCAATATTTTAGAGGATAACGCAAGTTAAGTCAGGGATTGGTTTGGGATTTGACCTCATCAGACTCATACTTTCGCACACTTCACATACTCGTTGAACAGATCCTGGGTTATTTTCTGGTTTGGATCACATAGTAATGTGGTACCACACTGAAACAGTCGATTAAACCAGGTTTCGATCAATATTTTTGAGGATAACGCATGTTAGGTCTAGGTTAGGCCTGGGATTTTCACTCATCAGACTCATACTTTCGCATTCTTCACATACTTGTTCAACGGATCCTGGGTTTTTTCTGGTTTGGATCACGTAGTAATGTAGGACCACACTGAAACAGTCAATTAAACCTAGTTTCGATCAATATTTTAGAGAATAATTCATGTTAGGTCTAGGTTAGGTCTGGGATTTGCTCTCATCAGGCTCATACTTCCGCACACTTCACATACTCGTTTGACAGATCCTGGGTTATTTTCTGGTTTGGATCACGTAGTAATGTGGGACCACACTGAAACAGTCAATTAAACCTGGTTTCGATCAATATTTTAGAGAATAATTCATGTTATGTCTAGGTTAGGTCTGGGATTTGCTCTCATTAGGCTCATTCTTTCGCATATTTCTCATACTTGATGGCTAGATGCTGGGCTTTTTCTGGATTGCATCACGTAGTAATGAAGTACAACACTGAAACAGTCACTTAAACCTGGTTTCCATCATTATCTTAAAGGAAAACGCAAGTTAGGTCTGGGATAGGTCTTGGATTTGCCCTCATCAGGCTCATACTTTCGCGTTTTTCACATACTTTTTGAACAGATCCTGGGTTTTTTCTGGTTTGGATCACGTAGTAGTGCGGTACCACACTGAAACAGTCCATTAAACCTGGTTTGGATCAATATTTTAGAGGATAACGCATGTTAGGTCTAGGTTAGGTCTGGGAATTTCACTCATCAGACTCATACTTCCGCACACTTCACATACTCGTTTGACAGATCCTGGGTTATTTTCTGGTTTGGATCACGTAGTAATGTAGGACCACACTGAAACAGTCAATTAAACCTAGTTTCGATCAATATTTTTGAGGATAACGCATGTTAGGTCTAGGTTAGGCCTGGGATTTTCACTCATCAGGCTCATACTTTCGCATTCTTCGCATACTTGTTGTACGGATCCTGGGTTTTTTCTGGTTTGGATCACGTAGTAATGTGGGACCACACTGAAACAGTCAATTAAACCTGGTTTCGATCAATATTTTTGAGAATAATACATGTTAGGTCTAGGTTAGGTCTGGGATTTGCTCTCATCAGGCTCATTCTTTCGCATATTTCTCATACTTGATGGCTAGATGCTGGGCTTTTTCTGGATTGCATCACGTAGTAATGAAGTACAACACAGAAACAGTCAATTAAACCTGGTTTCCATGAATATCTTAGAGGACAACGCAAGTTAGGTCTGGGATAGGTCTGGGATTTGCCCTCATCAGGCTCATACTTTCGCGTTTTTCACATACTTGTTGAACAGATCCTGGGTTTTTTCTGGTTTGGATCACGTAGTAGGACCACTGTATGGATCAGTAGTGGTACCACACTGAAACAGTCCATTAAACCTGGTTTGGATCAATATTTTAGAGGATAACGCATGTTAGGTCTGGGATTTTCACTCATCAGACTCATACTTTCGCATTCTTCACATACTTGTTGTACGGATCCTGGGTTTTTTCTGGTTTGGATCACGTAGTAATGTGGGACCACACTGAAACAGTCAATTAAACCTGGTTTCGATCAATATTTTTGAGAATAATACATGTTAGGTCTAGGTTAGGTCTGGGATTTGCTCTCATCAGGCTCATTCTTTCGCATATTTCTCATACTTGATGGCTACATGCTGGGCTTTTTCTGGATTGCATCACGTAGTAATGAAGTACAACACAGAAACAGTCAATTGAACCTGGTTTCCATCAATATCTTAGAGGACAACGCAAGTTAGGTCTGGGATAGGTCTGGGATTTGCCCTCATCAGGCTCATACTTTCGCGTTTTTCACATACATGTTGAACAGATCCTGGGTTTTTTCTGGTTTGGATCACGTAGTAGTGTGGTACCACACTGAAACAGTCCATTAAACCTGGTTTGGATCAATATTTTAGAGGATAACGCATGTTAGGTCTAGGTTAGGTCGGGGATTTTGACTCATCAGACTCATACTTTCGCATTCTTCACATACTTGTTGTACGGATCCCGGGTTTTTTCTGGTTTGGATCACGTAGTAATGTGGGACCACACTGAAACAGTCAATTAAACCTGGTTTCGATCAATATTTTTGAGAATAATACATGTTAGGTCTAGGTTAGGTCTTGGATTTGCTCTCATCAGGCTCATTCTTTCGCATATTTGTCATACTTGATGGCTAGATGCTGAGCTTTTTCTGGATTGCATCAGGTAGTAATGAAGTACAACACAGAGACAGTCAATTAAACCTGGTTTCCATTAATATCTTAGAGGACAACGCAAGTTAGGTCTGGGATAGGTCTGGGATTTGCCCTCATCAGGCTCATACTTTCGCGTTTTTCACATACATGTTGAACAGATACTGGGTTTTTTCTGGTTTGGATCATGTAGTAGTGTGGTACCACACTGAAACAGTCCATTAAACCTGGTTTGGATCAATATTTTAGAGGATAACGCATGTTAGGTCTAGGTTAGGTCGGGGATTTTCACTCCTCAGACTCATACTTTCGCATTCTTCACATACTTGTTGAACGGATCCTGGGTTTTTTCTGGTTTGGATCACGTAGTAATGTGGTACCACACTGAAACAGTCGATT
Source organism: Colletes latitarsis (assembly GCF_051014445.1). Lineage (NCBI taxonomy): Eukaryota > Metazoa > Arthropoda > Insecta > Hymenoptera > Colletidae > Colletes > Colletes latitarsis. The sequence goes on from NW_027488366.1 coordinate 18,607,631, forward strand.
AAACCTGGTTTCGATCAATATTTTAGAGGATAACGCATGTTAGGTCTAGGTTAGCCCTGGGATTTTCACTCATCAGACTCATACTTTTGCGTTTTTCACATACTTGTTGAACAGATCCTGGGTTTTTTCTGGTTTGGGTCACGTAGTAGTGTGGTACCACACTGAAACAGTCCATTAAACCTGGTTTGGATCAATATTTTAGAGGATAACGCATGTTAGGTCTAGGTTAGGTCGGGGATTTTCACTCCTCAGACTCATACTTACGCATTCTTCACATACTTGTTGAACAGATCCTGGGTTTTTTCTGGTTTGGATCACGTAGTAGTGTGGTACCACACTGAAACAGTCCATTAAACCTGGTTTGGATCAATATTTTAGAGGATAACGCATGTTAGGTCTAGGTTAGGTCGGGGATTTTCACTCATCAGACTCATACTTTCGCATTCTTCACATACTTGTTGTACGGATCCCGGGTTTTTTCTGGCTTGGATCACGTAGTAATGTGGGACCACACTGAAACAGTAAATTAAACCTGGTTTCGATCAATATTTTTGAGAATAATACATGTTAGGTCTAGGTTAGGTCTGGGATTTGCTCTCATCAGGCTCATTCTTTCGCATATTTCTCATACTTGATGGCTAGATGCTGGGCTTTTTCTGGATTGCATCACGTAGTAATGAAGTACAACACAGAAACAGTCAATTAAACCTGGTTTCGATCAATATTTTAGAGGATAACGCAAGTTAGGTCTGGTTTAGGTCTGGGATTTGCCCTCATTAGGCTCATACTTTCGCGTTTTTCACATACATGTTGAGAGATCCTGGGTTTTTTCTGGTTTGGATCACGTAGTAGTGTGGTACCACACTGAAGCAGTCCATTAAACCTGGTTTGGATCAATATTTTAGAGGATAACGCATGTTAGGTCTAGGTTAGGTCGGGGATTTTCACTCATCAGACTCATACTTTCGCATTCTTCACATACTTGTTGAACGGATCCTGGGTTTTTTCTGGTTTGGATCACGTAGTAGTGTGGTACCACACTGAAACAATCAATTAAACCTGATCTTGATAAATATTTTAGAGGATAACGCATGTTAGGTCTAGGTTAGGTCTGGGATTTTCACTCATCAGACTCATACTTTCGCATTCTTCACATACTTGTTGAACGGATCCTGGGTTTTTTCTGGTTTGGATCACGTAGTAATGTGGGCCCTCACTGAAACAAGCATTTAAACCTGGTCGTGATAAATATTTTAGAGGATAACGCAAGTTAGGTCTGGGATAGGTCAGGGATTTGACCTCATCAGACTCATAATTTCGCACACTTCACATAGTCCTTGAACAGATCCTGGGTTATTTTCTGGTTTGGATCACATAGTAATGTGGTACCACACTGAAACAGTCGATTAAACCAGGTTTCGATCAATATTTTAGAGAATAATTCATGTTAGGTCTAGGTTAGGTCAAGGATTTGCTCTCATCAGGCTCATTCTTTCGCATATTTCTCATACTTGATGGCTAGATCCTGGACTTTTTCTGGATTGCATCACGTAGTAATGAAGTACAACACTGGAACAGTCAATTAAACCTGGTTTCGATCAATATTTTAGAGAATAATTCATGTTAGGTCTAGGTTAGGTCTGGGATTTGCTCTCATCAGGCTCATTCTTTCGCATATTTCTCATACTTCATGGCTAGATCCTGGGCTATTTCAGGATTGGATCACGTAGTAATGTGGTACCACACTGAAAGAGTCCATTAAACCTGGTTTGGATCAATATTTTAGAGGATAACGCATGTTAAGTCTGGGTTAGGTCTAGGATTTGCCCTCATCAGGTTCATACTTTCGCATATTTCTCATACTTCATGGCTAGATCCTGGGCTGTTTCTGGATTGTATCACGTAGTACTGTGGTACCACGCTGATACAGTCAATTAAACCTGGTTTCAATCAATATTTTAGAGGATAACGCATGTTAGGCCTCGGTTAGGTCTGGGATTTTCACTCATCAGACTCATACTTTCGCATTCTTCACATACTTGTTGAACTGATCCTGGGTTTTTTCAGGTTTGGATCACGTAGTAATGTGGGACCACACTGAAACAGTTCATTAAACCTGGTTTCGCTCAATATTCTAGAGGATAACGCAAGTTAGGTCTGGGATAGGTCTGGGATTTGACCCCATCACTCTCATACTTTCGCACACTTCACATACTCGTTGATACAGATCCTGGGTTTTTTCTGGTTTGCATCACTTAGTAATGTGGGACCACACTGAAACAATCAATTAAACCTGGTCTTGATAAATATTTTAGAGGATAACGCATGTTAGGTCTGGGTTAGGTCTAGGATTTGCCCTCATCAGGCTCATACTTTCGCATATTTCTCATACTTCATGGCTAGATCCTGGGCTGTTTCTGGTTTGTATCACGTAGTAATGTGGTACCACGCTGAAACAGTCAATTAAACCTGGTTTCAATCAATATTTTAGAGGACAACGCAAGTTAGGTCTAGGTAAGTCCTGAGATTTTCACTGATCAGACTCATACTTTCGCATTCTTCACATACTTGTTGAACGGATCCTGGGTTTTTTCTGGTTTGGATCACGTAGTAATGTGGTACCACACTGAAACAGTCGATTAAACCTGGTTTCGATCAATATTTTAGAGGATAACGCAAGTTAAGTCTGGGATTGGTTTGGGATTTGACCTCATCAGACTCATACTTTCGCACACTTCACATACTCGTTGAACAGATCCTGGGTTATTTTCTGGTTTCGATCACAAAGTAATGTGGTACCACACTGAAACAGTCGATTAAACCAGGTTTCGATCAATATTTTTGAGGATAACGCATGTTAGGTCTAGGTTAGGCCTGGGATTTTCACTCATCAGACTCATACTTTCGCATTCTTCACATACGTGTTGAACGGATCCTGGGTTTTTTCTGGTTTGGATCACGTAGTAATGTGGGACCACACTGAAACAGTCAATTAAACCTAGTTTCGATCAATATTTTAGAGAATAATTCATGTTAGGTCTAGGTTAGGTCTGGGATTTGCTCTCATCAGGCTCATACTTTCGCACACTTCACATACTCGTTTGACAGATCCTGGGTTATTTTCTGGTTTGGATCGCGTAGTAATGTGGGACCACACTGAAACAGTCAATTAAACCTGGTTTCGATCAATATTTTAGAGAATGTTATGTCTAGGTTAGGTCTGGGATTTGCTCTCATCAGGCTCATTCTTTCGCATATTTCTCATACTTGATGGCTAGATGTTGGGCTTTTTCTGGATTGCATCACGTAGTAATGAAGTACAACACTGAAACAGTCAATTAAACCTGGTTTCCATCATTATTTTAGAGGATAACGCATGTTAGGTCTGGGATAGGTCTGGGATTTGCCCTCATCAGACTCATACTTTCGCACAGTTCACATACTCGTTGAACAGATCCTGGGTTATTTTCTGGTTTGGATCACATAGTAATGTGGTACCACACTGAAACAGTCAATTAAACTTGGTTTCCATCAATATCTTAAAGGACAACGCAAGTTAGGTCTGGGATAGGTCTTGGATTTGCCCTCATCAGGCTCATACTTTCGCGTTTTTCTCATACTTTTTGAACAGATCCTGGGTTTTTTCTGGTTTGGATCACGTAGTAGTATGGTACCACACTGAAACAGTCCATTGAACCTGGTTTGGATCATTATTTTAGAGGATAACGCATGTTAGGTCTAGGTTAGGTCTGGGATTTCCACTCATCTGATTCATACTTTCGCATTCTTCACATACTTGTTGAACGGATCCTGGATTTTTTCTGGTTTGGATCACGTAGTAATGTGGTACCACACTGAAACAGTCGATTAAACCTGGTTTCGATCAATATTTTTGAGAATAATACATGTTAGGTCTAGGTTAGGTCGGGGAATTTCACTCATCAGACTCATACTTTCGTATTCTTCACATACTTGTTGAACTGATCCTGGGTTTTTTCTGGTTTGGATCACGTAGTAATGTGGTACCACACTGAAACAGTCGATTAAACCTGGTTTCAATCAATATTTTAGAGGATAACGCAAGTTAGGTCTGGGATAAGTCTGGGATTTGACCCCATCAGTCTCATACTTTCGCACACTTCACATACTCGTTGATACAGATCCTGGGTTTTTTCTGGTTTGCATCACTTAGTAATGTGGGACCACACTGAAACAATCAATTAAACCTGGTCTTGATAAATATTTTAGTGGATAACGCATGTTAGGTCTGGGTTAGGTCTAGGATTTGCCCTCATCAGGCTCATACTTTCGCATATTTCTCATACTTCATGGCTAGATCCTGGGCTGTTTCTGGATTGTATCACGTAGTAATGTGGTACCACGCTGAAACAGTCAATTAAACCTGGTTTCAATCAATATTTTAGAGGATGACGCATGTTAGGCCTCGGTTAGGTCTGGGATTTTCACTCATCAGACTCATACTTTCGCATTCTTCACATACTTGTTGAACGGATCCTGGGTTTTTTCTGGTTTGGATCACGTAGTAATGTGGTACCACACTGAAACAGTCGATTAAACCTGGTTTCGATCAATATTTTAGAGGATAACGCAAGTTAAGTCTGGGATTGGTTTGGGATTTGACCTCATCAGACTCATACTTTCGCACACTTCACATACTCGTTGAACAGATCCTGAGTTATTTTCTGGTTTGGATCACATAGTAATGTGGTACCACACTGAAACAGTCAATTAAACCTGGTTTTAATCAATATTTTAGAGAATAATTCATGTTAGGTCTAGGTTAGGTCTGGGATTTGCTCTCATCAGGCTCATTCTTTCGCATATTTCTCATACTTGATGGCTAGATGCTGGGCTTTTTCTGGATTGCATCACGTAGTAATGTGGTACCACGCTGAAACAGTCAATTAAACCTGGTTTCAATCAATATTTTAGAGGACAACGCAAGTTAGGTCTAGGTAAGGCCTGAGATTTTCACTGATCAGACTCATACTTTCGCATTCTTCACATACTTGTTGAACGGATCCTGGGTTTTTTCTGGTTTGGATCACGTAGTAATGTGGTACCACACTGAAACAGTCGATTAAACCTGGTTTCGATCAATATTTTAGAGGATAACGCAAGTTAAGTCTGGGATTGGTTTGGGATTTGACCTCATCAGACTCATACTTTCGCACACTTCACATACTCGTTGAACAGATCCTGGGTTATTTTCTGGTTTCGATCACATAGTAATGTGGTACCACACTGAAACAGTCGATTAAACCAGGTTTCGATCAATATTTTTGAGGATAACGCATGTTAGGTCTAGGTTAGGCCTGGGATTTTCACTCATCAGACTCATACTTTCGCATTCTTCACATACGTGTTGAACGGATCCTGGGTTTTTTCTGGTTTGGATCACGTAGTAATGTGGGACCACACTGAAACAGTCAATTAAACCTAGTTTCGATCAATATTTTAGAGAATAATTCATGTTAGGTCTAGGTTAGGTCTGGGATTTGCTCTCATCAGGCTCATACTTTCGCACACTTCACATACTCGTTTGACAGATCCTGGGTTATTTTCTGGTTTGGATCACGTAGTAATGTGGGACCACACTGAAACAGTCAATTAAACCTGGTTTCGATCAATATTTTAGAGAATGTTATGTCTAGGTTAGGTCTGGGATTTGCTCTCATCAGGCTCATTCTTTCGCATATTTCTCATACTTGATGGCTAGATGTTGGGCTTTTTCTGGATTGCATCACGTAGTAATGAAGTACAACACTGAAACAGTCAATTAAACCTGGTTTCCATCATTATTTTAGAGGATAACGCATGTTAGGTCTGGGATAGGTCTGGGATTTGCCCTCATCAGACTCATACTTTCGCACAGTTCACATACTCGTTGAACAGATCCTGGGTTATTTTCTGGTTTGGATCACATAGTAATGTGGTACCACACTGAAACAGTCAATTAAACTTGGTTTCCATCAATATCTTAAAGGACAACGCAAGTTAGGTCTGGGATAGGTCTTGGATTTGCCCTCATCAGGCTCATACTTTCGCGTTTTTCTCATACTTTTTGAACAGATCCTGGGTTTTTTCTGGTTTGGATCACGTAGTAGTATGGTACCACACTGAAACAGTCCATTGAACCTGGTTTGGATCATTATTTTAGAGGATAACGCATGTTAGGTCTAGGTTAGGTCTGGGATTTTCACTCATCTGATTCATACTTTCGCATTCTTCACATACTTGTTGAACGGATCCTGGATTTTTTCTGGTTTGGATCACGTAGTAATGTGGTACCACACTGAAACAGTCGATTAAACCTGGTTTCGATCAATATTTTAGAGGATAACGCAAGATAAGTCTGGGATTGGTCTGGGATTTGACCTCATCAGACTCACACTTTCGCACACTTCACATACTCGTTGAACAGATCCTGGGTATTTTCTGGTTTGGATCACGTAGTGATGTGGTACCACACTGAAACAGTCGATTAAACCTGGTTTCAATCAATATTTTAGAGGATAACGCAAGTTAGGTCTGGGATAGGTCTGGGATTTGACCCCATCAGACTCATACTTTCGCACACTTCACATACTCGTTGAACAGATCCTGGGTTATTTTCTGGTTTGTATAACATAGTAATGTGGTACCGCACTGAAACAGTCGATTAAACCAGGTTTCGATCAATATTTTAGAGAATAATTCATGTGATGTCTAGGTTAGGTCTGGGATTTGCTCTCATCAGGCTCATTCTTTCGCATATTTCTTATACTTCATGGCTAGATCCTGGGCTGTTTCTGGATTGTATCACGTAGTAATGTGGTACCACGCTGAAACAGTCAATTAAACCTGGTTTCAATCAATATTTTAGAGGATGACGCATGTTAGGCCTCGGTTAGGTCTGGGATTTTCACTCATCAGACTCATACTTTCGTATTCTTCACATACTTGTTGAACTGATCCTGGGTTTTTTCTGGTTTGGATCACGTAGTAATGTGGTACCACACAAAAACAGTCGATTAAACCTGGTTTCAATCAATATTTTAGAGGATAACGCAAGTTAGGTCTGGGATAAGTCTGGGATTTGACCCCATCAGTCTCATACTTTCGCACACTTCACATACTCGTTGATACAGATCCTGGGTTTTTTCTGGTTTGCATCACTTAGTAATGTGGGACCACACTGAAACGATCAATTAAACCTGGTCTTGATAAATATTTTAGTGGATAACGCATGTTAGGTCTGGGTTAGGTCTAGGATTTGCCCTCATCAGGCTCATACTTTCGCATATTTCTCATACTTCATGGCTAGATCCTGGGCTGTTTCTGGATTGTATCACGTAGTAATGTGGTACCACGCTGAAACAGTCAATTAAACCTGGTTTCAATCAATATTTTAGAGGATGACGCATGTTAGGCCTCGGTTAGGTCTGGGATTTTCACTCATCAGACTCATACTTTCGTATTCTTCACATACTTGTTGAACTGATCCTGGGTTTTTTCTGGTTTGGATCACGTAGTAATGTGGTACCACACTAAAACAGTCGATTAAACCTGGTTTCAATCAATATTTTAGAGGATAACGCAAGTTAGGTCTGGGATAAGTCTGGGATTTGACCCCATCAGTCTCATACTTTCGCACACTTCACATACTCGTTGATACAGATCCTGGGTTTTTTCTGGTTTGCATCACTTAGTAATGTGGGACCACACTGAAACGATCAATTAAACCTGGTCTTGATAAATATTTTAGTGGATAACGCATGTTAGGTCTGGGTTAGGTCTAGGATTTGCCCTCATCAGGCTCATACTTTCGCATATTTCTCATACTTCATGGCTAGATCCTGGGCTGTTTCTGGATTGTATCACGTAGTAATGTGGTACCACGCTGAAACAGTCAATTAAACCTGGTTTCAATCAATATTTTAGAGGATGACGCATGTTAGGCCTCGGTTAGGTCTGGGATTTTCACTCATCAGACTCATACTTTCGCATTCTTCACATACTTGTTGAACGGATCCTGGGTTTTTTCTGGTTTGGATCACATAGTAATGTGGTACCACACTGAAACAGTCGATTAAACCAGGTTTCGATCAATATTTTTGAGGATAACGCATGTTAGGTCTAGGTTAGGCCTGGGATTTTCACTCATCAGACTCATACTTTCGCGTTTTTCACATACTTGTTGAACAGATCCTGGGTTTTTTCTGGTTTGGATCACGTAGTAGTGTGGGACCACACTGAAACAATCAATTAAACCTGATCTTGATAAATATTTTAGAGGATAACGCATGTTAGGTCTGGGATAGGTCTGGGATTTGCCCTCATCAGACTCATACTTTCGCACAGTTCACATACTCTTTGAACAGATCCTGGGTTATTTTCTGGTTTGGAGCACATAGTAATGTGGTACCACACTGAAACAGTCGATTAAACCAGGTTTCGATCAATATTTTTGAGGATAGCGCATGTTAGGTCTTGGTTAGGTCTGGGATTTTCACTCATCAGACTCATACTTTCTCATATTTCTCATACTAGATGGCTAGATACTGTGCTTTTTCTGGATTGCATCACGTTGTAATGAAGTACAACACTGAAACACTCAATTAAACCTGGTTTCGATCAATATTATTGAGGATAACGCATGTTAGGTCTAGGTTAGGCCTGGGATTTTCACTCATCAGACTCATACTTTCACGTTCTTCACATGTTTGTTGAACGGATCTTGGGGTTTTTCTGGTGTGGATCACGTAGTAATGTTGTACCACACTGAAACAATCAATTAAACCTGATCTTGATAAATATTTTAGAGGATAACGCATGTTAGGTCTAGGTTAGGTCTGGGATTTGCTCTCATCAGGCTCATTCTTTCGCATATTTCTCATATTTGACGGCTAGATCCTGGGCTTTCTCTGGATTGCATCACGTAGTAATGAAGTACAACACTGAAACAGTCAATTAAACCTGGTTTCCATCAATATTTTAGAGGACAACGCATGTCAGGTCTAGGTTAGGCCTGGGATTTGCTCTCATCAGGGTCATACTTTCGCAGTTTTAACATACATGTTGACCTGATCGAGGGTTTTTTCTGCTTTGGATCACATAGTAATGTGGTACCACGCTGAAACAGTCGATTAAACCTGGTTTCGATCAATATTTTAGAGGATAACGCAAGTTAAGTCTGGGATAGGTCTGGGATTTGATCTCATCAGACTCATACTTTCGCGTTTTTCACATACTTTTTGAACAGATCCGGGGTTTTTTCTGGTTTGGATCACGTAGTAGTGTGGTACCACACTGAAACAGTCAATTAAACCTGGTTTTGATCAATATTTTAGAGAATAATTCATGTTAGGTCTAGGTTAGGTCTGGGATTTGCTCTCATCAGGCTCATTCTTTCGCATATTTCTCATACTTGATGGCTAGATGCTGGGCTTTTTCTGGATTGCATCACGTAGTAATGAAGTACAACACTGAAACAGTCAATTAAACCTGGTTTCCATCAATATCTTAGAGGACAACGCAAGTTAGGTCTGGGATAGGTCTGGGATTTGCCCTCATCAGGCTCATACTTTCGCGTTTTTCACATACTTGTTGAACAGATCCTGGGTTTTTTCTGGTTTGGATCACGTAGTAGTGTGGTACCACACTGAAACAGTCCATTAAACCTGGTTTGGATCAATATTTTAGAGGATAACGCATGTTAGGTCTAGGTTAGGTCTGGGATTTTCACTCATCAGACTCATACTTTCGCATTCTTCACATACTTGTTGTACGGATCCTGGGTTTTTTCTGGTTTGGATCACGTGGTAATGTGGGACCACACTGAAACAGTCAATTAAACCTGGTTTCAATCAATATTTTTGAGAATAATACATGTTAGGTCTAGGTTAGGTCTGGGATTTGCTCTCATCAGGCTCATTCTTTCGCATATTTCTCATACTTGATGGCTAGATGCTGGGCTTTTTCTGGATTGCATCACGTAGTAATGAAGTACAACACAGAAACAGTCAATTGAACCTGGTTTCCATCAATATCTTAGAGGACAACGCAAGTTAGGTCTGGGATAGGTCTGGGATTTGCCCTCATCAGGCTCATACTTTCGCGTTTTTCACATACATGTTGAACAGATCCTGGGTTTTTTCTGGTTTGGATCACGTAGTAGTGTGGTACCTCACTGAAACAGTCCATTAAACCTGGTTTGGATCAATATTTTAGAGGATAACGCATGTTAGGTCTAGGTTAGGTCGGGGATTTTCACCCATCAGACTCATACTTTCGCATTCTTCACATACTTGTTGTACGGATCCCGGGTTTTTTCTGGTTTGGATCACGTAGTAATGTGGGACCACACTGAAACAGTCAATTAAACCTGGTTTGGATCAATATTTTAGAGGATAACGCATGTTAAGTCTGGGTTAGGTCTAGGATTTGCCCTCATCAGGTTCATACTTTCGCATATTTCTCATACTTCATGGCTAGATCCTGGGCTGTTTCTGGATTGTATCACGTAGTACTGTGGTACCACGCTGATACAGTCAATTAAACCTGGTTTCAATCAATATTTTAGAGGATAACGCATGTTAGGTCTGGGATAGGTCAGGGATTTGACCTCATCAGACTCATAATTTCGCACACTTCACAGACTCCTTGAACAGATCCTGGGTTATTTTATGGTTTGGATCACATAGTAATGTGGTACCACACTGAAACAGTCGATTAAACCAGGTTTCGATCAATATTTTAGAGAATAATTCATGTTAGGTCTAGGTTAGGTCAAGGATTTGCTCTCATCAGGCTCATTCTTTCGCATATTTCTCATACTTGATGGCTAGATCCTGGACTTTTTCTGGATTGCATCACGTAGTAATGAAGTACAACACTGAAACAGTCAATTAAACCTGGTTTCGATCAATATTTTAGAGAATAATTCATGTTAAGTCTAGGTTAGGTCTGGGATTTGCTCTCATCAGGCTCATTCTTTCGCATATTTCTCATACTTGATGGCTAGATCCTGGGCTTTTTCTGGATTGCATGACGTAGTAATGAAGTACAACACTGAAACAGTCAATTAAACCTGGTTTCCATCAATATTTTAGAGAATAACGCATGTTAGGTCTGGATGAGGTCTAGGATTTGCCCTCATCAGGCTCATATTTTCGCATATTTCTCATACTTCATGGCTAGATCCTGGGCTATTTCTGGATTGGATCACGTAGTAATGTGGTACCACACTGAAACAGTCAATTAAACCTACTTTTGATCAATATTTTAGAGAATAATTCATGTTAGGTCTAGGTTAGGTCAGGGATTTGCTCTCATCAGGCTCATTCTTTCGCATATTTCTCATACTTGATGGCTAGATCCTGGGCTTTTTCTGGATTGCATCACGTAGTAATAAAGTACAACACTGAAACAGTCAATTAAACCTGGTTTCGATCAATATTTTAGAGAATAATTCTTGTTAGGTCTGGGTTAGGTCTAGGATTTGCCCTCATCAGGCTCATTCTTTCGCATATTTCTCATACTTGATGGCTAGATCCTGGGCTGTTTCTGGATTGCATCACTTAGTAATGAAGTGCAACACTGAAACAGTCAATTAAACCTGTTTTCGATCAATATTTTAGAGGTTAACGGAAGTTAGGTCTGGGATAGGTCTAGGATTTGCCCTCATCAGGCTCTTACTTTCGCATATTTCTCATACTTCATGGCTAGATCCTGGGCTGTTTCTGGATTGTATCACGTAGTAATGTGGTACCACGCTGAAACAGTCAATTAAACCTGGTTTCGATCAATATTTTAGAGGATAACGGAAGTTAGGTCTGGGATAGGTCTAGGATTTGCCCTCATCAGGCTCTTACTTTCGCATATTTCTCATACTTCATGGCTAGCTCCTGGGCTATTTTTGGATTGGATCACGTAGTAAAGTGGTACCACACTGAAACATTCAATGAAACCTGGTCTGGATAAATATCTTAGAGGATAACGCATGTTAGGCCAAGGTTAGGTCTAAGATTTGCCCTCATCAGGCTCACAGTTTCGCGTTTTTCACATACTTGTTGAACAGATCCTGGGCTATTTCGGGATTGGATCACGTAGTAAAGTGGTACCACACTGAAACAGTCCATTAAACCTGGTTTCGCTCAATATTTTAGAGGATAACGCATGTTAGGTCTAGGTTAGGTCTGGGATTTGCTGTCATCAGGCTCATTCTTTCGCATATTTCTCACACTTGATGGCTAGATCCTGGGCTTTTTCTAGATTGCATCACGTAGTAATGTAGTACCACACTGAAACAGTCAATGAAACCAGGTTTCCATGAATATTTTAGAAGACAACGCAAGTTAGGTCTAGGTAAGGCCTGAGATTTTCACTGATCAGACTCATACTTTCGCATTCTTCGCATACTTGTTGAACGGATCCTGGGTTTTTTCTGGTTTGGATGACGTAGTAATGTGGTACCACACTGAAACATTCAATTAAACCTGGTCTTGATAAATATTTTAGAGAATAACGCATGTTAGGTCTGGGTTAGGTCTAGGATTTGCCCTCATCAGGCTCACACTTTCGCATATTTCTCATACTTCATGGCTAGCTCCTGGGCTATTTCTGGATTGGATCACGTAGTAAAGTGGTACCACACTGAAACATTCAATGAAACCTGGTCTGGATAAATATCTTAGAGGATAACGCATGTTAGGTCAAGGTTAGGTCTAAGATTTGCCCTCATCAGGCTCACAGTTTCGCGTTTTTCACATACTTGTTGAACAGATCCTGGGTTTTTTCTGGTTTGGATCACGTAGTAATGTGGGACCACACTGAAACAGTCAAGTAAACCTGGTTTCGATGAATATTTTAGAGAATAATTCATGTTATGTCTAGGTTAGGTCTGGGATTTGCTCTCATCAGGCTCATTCTTCCGCATATTTCTCATACATGTTGAACAGATCCTGGGTATTTTCTGGCATGGAACACGTAGTAATGTGGGACCACACTGAAACAATCAATTAAACCTGGTCTTGATAAATATTTTAGAGGATAACGCATGTTAGGTCTGGGTTAGGTCTAGGATTTGCCCTCATCAGGCTCATACTTTCGCATATTTCTCATACTTCATGGCTAGAACCTGGGCTGTTCCTGGATTGTATCACGTAGTAATGTGGTACCACGCTGAAACAGTCAATTAAACCTGGTTTCGATCAATATTTTAGAGGATAACGGAAGTTAGGTCTGGGATAGGTCTAGGATTTGCCCTCATCAGGCTCTTACTTTCGCATATTTCTCTTACTTCATGGCTAGATCCTGGGCTATTTCTGGATTGGATCACGTAGTAAAGTGGTACCACACTGGAACATTCAATGAAACCTGGTCTGGATAAATATTTTAGAGGATAACGCATCTTAGGTCTGGGTTAGGTCTAAGATTTGCCCTCATCACGCTCACAGTTTAGCGTTTTTCGCATACTTGTTGAACAGATCCTGGGTTTTTTCTGGTTTGGATCACGAAGTAGTGTGGTACCACACTGAAACAGTCCATTAAACCTGGTTTCGCACAATATTTTAGAGGATAACGCATGTTAGGTCTAGGTTAGGTCTGGGATTTGCTCTCATCAGGCTCATTCTTTCGCATATTTCTCATACTTGATGGCTAGATCCTGGGCTTTTTCTGGATTGCATCACGTAATAATGTAGTACCACACTGAAACAGTCATTGAAACCTGGTTTCCATCAATATTTTAAAGGACAACGCAAGTTAGGTCTAGGTAAGGCCTGAGATTTGCTCTCATCAGGGTCATACTTTCGCAGTTTTAACATACATGTTGACCTGATCGAGGGTTTTTTCTGCTTTGGATCACGTAGTAAGGTGGTACCACACTGAAACAGTCCATTAAACCTGGTTTGGATCAATATTTTTGAGGATAACGCATGTTAGGTCTGGGATAGGTCTAGGATTTGCCCTCATCAGGCTCTTTCTTTCGCATATTTCTCATACTTCATGGCTAGATCCTGGGCTATTTCTGGATTGGATCACGTAGTAAAGTGGTACCACACTGAAACATTCAATGAAACCTGGTCTGGATAAATATTTTAGAGGATAACGCATCTTAGGTCTGGGTTAGGTCTAAGATTTGCCCTCATCAAGCTCACAGTTTAGCGTTTTTCGCATACTTGTTGAACGGATCCTGGGTTTTTTCCGGTTTCGATCACGTAGTAATGTGGTACCACACTGAAACATTCAATTAAACCTGGTCTTGATAAATATTTTAGAGGATAACGCATGTTAGGTTTGGGTTAGGTCTAGGATTTGCCCTCATTAGGCTCATACTTTCGCATATTTCTCATACTTCATGGCTAGATCCTGGGCTTTTTCTGGATTGCATCACGTAGTAATATAGTACCACACTGAAACATTCAATTAAACTTGGTCTTGATAAATATTTCAGAGGATAACGCATGTTAGGTCTGGGTTAGGTCTAGGATTTGCACTCATAAGGCTCATACTTTCGCGTTTTTCACATACTTGTTGAACAGATCCTGGGTTTTTTCTGGTTTGGATCACGTAGTAGTGTGGTACCACACTGAAACAGTCCATTAAACCTGGTTGCGATCAATGTTTTAGAGGATAACGCATGTTAGGTCTGGGTTAGGTCTAGTATTTGCCCTCATCAGGCTCATTCTTTCGCATATTTCTCAAACTTGATGGCTAGATCCTGGGCTTTTTCTGGATTGCATCACGTAGTAATGTAGTACCACACTGAAACATTCAATTAAACCTGGTCTTGATAAATATTTCAGAGGATAACGCATGTTAGGTCTGGGTTAGGTCTAGGATTTGCACTCATCAGGCTCATACTTTCGCATATTTCTCATACTTCATGGCTAGATCCTGGGCTGTTTCTGGATTGCATAATAATTCATGTTAGGTCTAGGTTAGGTCTGGGATTTGCTCTCATCAGGCTCATTCTTTCGCATATTTCTCATACTTGATGGCTAGATCCTGGGCTTTTTCTGGATTGCATCACGTAGTAATGTAGTACCACACTGAAACATTCAATTAAACCTGGTCTTGATAAATATTTCAGAGGATAACGCATGTTAGGTCTGGGTTAGGTCTAGGATTTGCACTCATCAGGCTCATACTTTCGCATATTTCTCATACTTCATGGCTAGATCCTGGGCTGTTTCTGGATTGCATAATAATTCATGTTAGGTCTAGGTTAGGTCTGGGATTTGCTCTCATCAGGCTCATTCTTTCGCATATTTCTCATACTTGATGGCTAGATCCTGGGCTTTTTCTGGATTGCATCACGTAGTAATAAAGTACAACACTGAAACAGTCAATTAAACCTGGTTTCGATCAATATTTTAGAGAATAATTCATGTTAGGTCTGGGATAGGTCTAGGATTTGCCCTCATCAGGCTCTTTCTTTCGCATATTTCTCATACTTCATGGCTAGATCCTGGGCTATTTCTGGATTGGATCACGTAGTAAAGTGGTACCACTCTGAAACATTCAGTGAAACCTGGTCTGGATAAATATTTTAGAGGATAACGCATCTTAGGTCTGGGTTAGGTCTAAGATTTGCCCTCATCACGCTCACAGTTGAGCGTTTTTCGCATACTTGTTGAACAGATCCTGGGTTTTTTCTGGTTTGGATCACGAAGTAGTGTGGTACCACACTGAAACAGTCCATTAAACCTGGTTTCGCTCAATATTTTAGAGGATAACGCATGTTAGGTCTACGTTAGGTCTGGGATTTGCTCTCATCAGGCTCATTCTTCCGCATATTTCTCATACATGTTGAACAGATCCTGGGTATTTTCTGGCTAGGAAAAAGTAGTAATGTGGGACCACACTGAAACAATCAATTAAACCTGGTCTTGATAAATATTTTAGAGGATAACGCATGTTAGGTCTGGGTTAGGTCTAGGATTTGCCCTCATCAGGCTCATACTTTCGCATATTTCTCATACTTCATGGCTAGATCCTGGGCTGTTTCTGGATTGTATCACGTAGTAATGTGGTACCACGCTGAAACAGTCAATTAAACCTGGTTTCGATCAATATTTTAGAGGATAACGGAAGTTAGGTCTGGGATAGGTCTAGGATTTGCCCTCATCAGGCTCTTCCTTTCGCATATTTCTCATACTTCATGGCTAGCTCCTGGGCTATTTCTGGATTGGATCACGTAGTAAAGTGGTACCACACTGAAACATTCAATGAAACCTGGTCTGGATAAATATCTTAGAGGATAACGCATGTTAGGTCAAGGTTAGGTCTAAGATTTGCACTCATAAGGCTCATACTTTCGCGTTTTTCACATACTTGTTGAACAGATCCTGGGTTTTTTCTGGTTTGGATCACGTAGTAGTGTGGTACCACACTGAAACAGTCCATTAAACCTGGTTGCGATCAATGTTTTAGAGGATAACGCATGTTAGGTCTGGGTTAGGTCTAGTATTTGCCCTCATCAGGCTCATTCTTTCGCATATTTCTCAAACTTGATGGCTAGATCCTGGGCTTTTTCTGGATTGCATCACGTAGTAATGTAGTACCACACTGAAACATTCAATTAAACCTGGTCTTGATAAATATTTCAGAGGATAACGCTTGTTAGGTCTGGGTTAGGTCTAGGATTTGCACTCATCAGGCTCATACTTTCGCATATTTCTCATACTTCATGGCTAGATCCTGGCCTGTTTCTGGATTGCATAATAATTCATGTTAGGTCTAGGTTAGGTCTGGGATTTGCTCTCATCAGGCTCATTCTTTCGCATATTTCTCATACTTGATGGCTAGATCCTGGGCTTTTTCTGGATTGCATCACGTAGTAATAAAGTACAACACTGAAACAGTCAATTGAACCTGGTTTCGATCAATATTTTAGAGGATAACGCATGTTAGGTCTACGTTAGGTCTGGGATTTGCTCTCATCAGGCTCATTCTTCCGCATATTTCTCATACATGTTGAACAGATCCTGGGTATTTTCTGGCTAGGAAAAAGTAGTAATGTGGGACCACACTGAAACAATCAATTAAACCTGGTCTTGATAAATATTTTAGAGGATAACGCATGTTAGGTCTGGGTTAGGTCTAGGATTTGCCCTCATCAGGCTCATACTTTCGCATATTTCTCATACTTCATGGCTAGATCCTGGGCTGTTTCTGGATTGTATCACGTAGTAATGTGGTACCACGCTGAAACAGTCAATTAAACCTGGTTTCGATCAATATTTTAGAGGATAACGGAAGTTAGGTCTGGGATAGGTCTAGGATTTGCCCTCATCAGGCTCTTCCTTTCGCATATTTCTCATACTTCATGGCTAGCTCCTGGGCTATTTCTGGATTGGATCACGTAGTAAAGTGGTACCACACTGAAACATTCAATGAAACCTGGTCTGGATAAATATCTTAGAGGATAACGCATGTTAGGTCAAGGTTAGGTCTAAGATTTGCACTCATAAGGCTCATACTTTCGCGTTTTTCACATACTTGTTGAACAGATCCTGGGTTTTTTCTGGTTTGGATCACGTAGTAGTGTGGTACCACACTGAAACAGTCCATTAAACCTGGTTGCGATCAATGTTTTAGAGGATAACGCATGTTAGGTCTGGGTTAGGTCTAGTATTTGCCCTCATCAGGCTCATTCTTTCGCATATTTCTCAAACTTGATGGCTAGATCCTGGACTTTTTCTGGATTGCATCACGTAGTAATGTAGTACCACACTGAAACATTCAATTAAACCTGGTCTTGATAAATATTTCAGAGGATAACGCATGTTAGGTCTGGGTTAGGTCTAGGATTTGCACTCATCAGGCTCATACTTTCGCATATTTCTCATACTTCATGGCTAGATCCTGGGCTGTTTCTGGATTGCATAATAATTCATGTTAGGTCTAGGTTAGGTCTGGGATTTGCTCTCATCAGGCTCATTCTTTCGCATATTTCTCATACTTGATGGCTAGATCCTGGGCTTTTTCTGGATTGCATCACGTAGTAATAAAGTACAACACTGAAACAGTCAATTAAACCTGGTTTCGATCAATATTTTAGAGAATAATTCATGTTAGGTCTGGGTTAGGTCTAGGATTTGCCCTCATCAGGCTCATACTTTCGCATATTTCTCATACTTCATGGCTAGATCCTGGGCTTTTTCTGGATTGCATCACGTAGTAATGTAGTACCACACTGAAACATTCAATTAAACTTGGTCTTGATAAATATTTCAGAGGATAACGCATGTTAGGTCTGGGTTAGGTCTAGGATTTGCACTCATAAGGCTCATACTTTCGCGTTTTTCACATACTTGTTGAACAGATCCTGGGTTTTTTCTGGTTTGGATCACGTAGTAGTGTGGTACCACACTGAAACAGTCCATTAAACCTGGTTGCGATCAATGTTTTAGAGGATAACGCATGTTAGGTCTGGGTTAGGTCTAGTATTTGCCCTCATCAGGCTCATTCTTTCGCATATTTCTCAAACTTGATGGCTAGATCCTGGGCTTTTTCTGGATTGCATCACGTAGTAATGTAGTACCACACTGAAACATTCAATTAAACCTGGTCTTGATAAATATTTCAGAGGATAACGCATGTTAGGTCTGGGTTAGGTCTAGGATTTGCACTCATCAGGCTCATACTTTCGCATATTTCTCATACTTCATGGCTAGATCCTGGGCTGTTTCTGGATTTTATCACGTAGGTAATGAAGTACAACACTGAAACAGTCAATTGAACCTGGTCTCCATCAATATCTTAGAGGACAACGCAAGTTAGGTCTGGGATAGGTCTTGGATTTGCCCTCATCAGGCTCATACTTTCGCATATTTCTGATACTTCATGGCTAGATCCTGGGCTATTTCTGGATTGGATCACGTAGTAAAGTGGTACCACACTGAAACATTCAATGAAACCTGGTCTGGATAAATATTTTAGAGGATAACGCATCTTAGGTCTGGGTTAGGTCTAAGATTTGCCCTCATCAGGCTCACAGTTTAGCGTTTTTCGCATACTTGTTGAACAGATCCTGGGTTTTTTCTGGTTTGGATCACGAAGTAGTGTGGTACCACACTGAAACAGTCCATTAAACCTGGTTTCGCTCAATATTTTAGAGGATAACGCATGTTAGGTCTAGGTTAGGTCTGGGATTTGCCCTCATCAGGCTCATTCTTCCGCATATTTCTCATATTTGACGGCTAGATCCTGGGCTTTCTCTGGATTGCTTCACGTAGTAATGAAGTACAACACTGAAACAGTCAATTAAACCTGGTTTCCATCAATATTTTAGAGGACAACGCATGTCAGGTCTAGGTTAGGCCTGGGATTTGCTCTCATCAGGGTCATACTTTCGCAGTTTTAACATACATGTTGACCTGATCGAGGGTTTTTTCTGCTTTGGATCACGTAGTAAGGTGGTACCACACTGAAACAGTCCATTAAACCTGGTTTGGATCAATATTTTTGAGGATAACGCATGTTAGGTCTAGGTTAGGCCGGGGATTTTCACTTATCAGACTCATACTTTCGCATATTTCTCATACTTCATGGCTAGATCCTGGGCTGTTTCTGGATTGTATTACATAGTAATGTGGTACCACGCTGAAACAGTCGATTAAACCTGGTTTCGATCAATATTTTAGAGGATAACGCAAGTTAAGTCTGGGATAGGTCTGGGATTTGATCTCATCAGACTCATACTTTCGCGTTTTTCACATACTTTTTAACAGATCCGGGGTTTTTTCTGGTTTGGATCACGTAGTAGTGTGGTACCACACTGAAACAGTCAATTAAACTTGGTCTTGATAAATATTTCAGAGGATAACGCATGTTAGGTCTGGGTTAGGTCTAGGATTTGCACTCATAAGGCTCATACTTTCGCGTTTTTCACACACTTGTTGAACAGATCCTGGGTTTTTTCCGGATTGGATCACGTAGTAAAGTGGTACCACACTGAAACAGTCCATTAAACCTGGTTTCGCTCAATATTTTAGAGGATAACGCATGTTAGGTCTAGGTTAGGTCTGGGATTTGCTGTCATCAGGCTCATTCTTTCGCATATTTCTCACATTTGATGGCTAGATCCTGGGCTTTTTCTAGATTGCATCACGTAGTAATGTAGTACCACACTGAAACAGTCAATGAAACCAGGTTTCCATGAATATTTTAGAAGACAACGCTAGTTAGGTCTAGGTAAGGCCTGAGATTTTCACTGATCAGACTCATACTTTCGCATTCTTCGCATACTTGTTGAACGGATCCTGGGTTTTTTCTGGTTTGGATGACGTAGTAATGTGGTACCACACTGAAACATTCAATTAAACCTGGTCTTGATAAATATTTTAGAGAATAACGCATGTTAGGTCTGGGTTAGGTCTAGGATTTGCCCTCATCAGGCTCATACTTTCGCATATTTCTCATACTTCATGGCTAGCTCCTGGGCTATTTCTGGATTGGATCACGTAGTAAAGTGGTACCACACTGAAACATTCAATGAAACCTGGTCTGGATAAATATCTTAGAGGATAACGCATGTTTGGTCAAGGTTAGGTCTAAGATTTGCCCTCATCAGGCTCACAGTTTCGGGTTTTTCACATACTTGTTGAACTGATCCTGGGTTTTTTCTGGTTTGGATCACGTAGTAATGTGGGACCACACTGAAACAGTCAAGTAAACATGGTTTCGATCAATATTTTAGAGAATAATTCATGTTATGTCTAGGTTAGGTCTGGGATTTGCTCTCATCAGGCTCATTCTTCCGCATATTTCTCATACATGTTGAACAGATCCTGGGTATTTTCTGGCATGGAACACGTAGTAATGTGGGACCACACTGAAACAATCAATTAAACCTGGTCTTGATAAATATTTTAGACGATAACGCATGTTAGGTCTGGGTTAGGTCTAGGATTTGGCCTCATCAGGCTCATACTTTCGCATATTTCTCATACTTCATGGCTAGATCCTGGGCTGTTCCTGGATTGTATCACGTAGTAATGTGATACCACGCTGCAACAGTCAATTAAACCTGGTTTCGATCAATATTTTAGAGGATAACGGAAGTTAGGTCTGGGATAGGTCTAGGATTTGCCCACATAAGGCTCTTACTTTCGCATATTTTAATACTTCATGGCTAGATCCTGGGCTATTTCTGGATTGGATCACGTAGTAAAGTGGTACCACACTGAAACATTCAATGAAACCTGGTCTGGATAAATATTTTAGAGGATAACGCATCTTAGGTCTGGGTTAGGTCTAAGATTTGCCCTCATCACGCTCACAGTTGAGCGTTTTTCGCATACTTGTTGAACAGATCCTGGGTTTTTTCTGGTTTGGATCACGAAGTAGTGTGGTACCACACTGAAACAGTCCATTAAACCTGGTTTCGCTCAATATTTTAGAGGATAACGCATGTTAGGTCTACGTTAGGTCTGGGATTTGCTCTCATCAGGCTCATTCTTCCGCATATTTCTCATACATGTTGAACAGATCCTGGGTATTTTCTGGCTAGGAAAAAGTAGTAATGTGGGACCACACTGAAACAATCAATTAAACCTGGTCTTGATAAATATTTTAGAGGATAACGCATGTTAGGTCTGGGTTAGGTCTAGGATTTGCCCTCATCAGGCTCATACTTTCGCATATTTCTCATACTTCATGGCTAGATCCTGGGCTTTTTCTGGATTGCATCACGTAGTAATGTAGTACCACACTGAAACATTCAATTAAACTTGGTCTTGATAAATATTTCAGAGGATAACGCATGTTAGGTCTGGGTTAGGTCTAGGATTTGCACTCATAAGGCTCATACTTTCGCGTTTTTCACATACTTGTTGAACAGATCCTGGGTTTTTTCTGGTTTGGATCACGTAGTAGTGTGGTACCACACTGAAACAGTCCATTAAACCTGGTTGCGATCAATGTTTTAGAGGATAACGCATGTTAGGTCTGGGTTAGGTCTAGTATTTGCCCTCATCAGGCTCATTCTTTCGCATATTTCTCAAACTTGATGGCTAGATCCTGGGCTTTTTCTGGATTGCATCACGTAGTAATGTAGTACCACACTGAAACATTCAATTAAACCTGGTCTTGATAAATATTTCAGAGGATAACGCATGTTAGGTCTGGGTTAGGTCTAGGATTTGCACTCATCAGGCTCATACTTTCGCATATTTCTCATACTTCATGGCTAGATCCTGGGCTGTTTCTGGATTTTATCACGTAGGTAATGAAGTACAACACTGAAACAGTCAATTGAACCTGGTCTCCATCAATATCTTAGAGGACAACGCAAGTTAGGTCTGGGATAGGTCTTGGATTTGCCCTCATCAGGCTCATACTTTCGCATATTTCTGATACTTCATGGCTAGATCCTGGGCTATTTCTGGATTGGATCACGTAGTAAAGTGGTACCACACTGAAACATTCAATGAAACCTGGTCTGGATAAATATTTTAGAGGATAACGCATCTTAGGTCTGGGTTAGGTCTAAGATTTGCCCTCATCAGGCTCACAGTTTAGCGTTTTTCGCATACTTGTTGAACAGATCCTGGGTTTTTTCTGGTTTGGATCACGAAGTAGTGTGGTACCACACTGAAACAGTCCATTAAACCTGGTTTCGCTCAATATTTTAGAGGATAACGCATGTTAGGTCTAGGTTAGGTCTGGGATTTGCCCTCATCAGGCTCATTCTTCCGCATATTTCTCATATTTGACGGCTAGATCCTGGGCTTTCTCTGGATTGCTTCACGTAGTAATGAAGTACAACACTGAAACAGTCAATTAAACCTGGTTTCCATCAATATTTTAGAGGACAACGCATGTCAGGTCTAGGTTAGGCCTGGGATTTGCTCTCATCAGGGTCATACTTTCGCAGTTTTAACATACATGTTGACCTGATCGAGGGTTTTTTCTGCTTTGGATCACGTAGTAAGGTGGTACCACACTGAAACAGTCCATTAAACCTGGTTTGGATCAATATTTTTGAGGATAACGCATGTTAGGTCTAGGTTAGGCCGGGGATTTTCACTTATCAGACTCATACTTTCGCATATTTCTCATACTTCATGGCTAGATCCTGGGCTGTTTCTGGATTGTATTACATAGTAATGTGGTACCACGCTGAAACAGTCGATTAAACCTGGTTTCGATCAATATTTTAGAGGATAACGCAAGTTAAGTCTGGGATAGGTCTGGGATTTGATCTCATCAGACTCATACTTTCGCGTTTTTCACATACTTTTTAACAGATCCGGGGTTTTTTCTGGTTTGGATCACGTAGTAGTGTGGTACCACACTGAAACAGTCAATTAAACTTGGTCTTGATAAATATTTCAGAGGATAACGCATGTTAGGTCTGGGTTAGGTCTAGGATTTGCACTCATAAGGCTCATACTTTCGCGTTTTTCACACACTTGTTGAACAGATCCTGGGTTTTTTCCGGTTTGGGGCACGTAGTAGAGTGGTACCACACTGAAACAGTCCATTAAACCTGGTTTGGATCAATATTTTAGAGAATAATTCATGTTAGGTCTAGGTTAGGTCTGGGACTTGCTCTCATCAGGCTCATTCTTTCGCATATTTCTCATACTTGATGGCTAGATGCTGGGCTTTTTCTGGTTTGCATCACGTAGTAATGAAGTACAACACTGAAACAGTCAATTAAACCTGGATTCCATCAATATCTTAGAGGACAACGCAAGTTAGGTCTGGGATAGGTCTGGGATTTGCCCTCATCAGGCTCAAACGTTCCGCGTTTTTCACATACTTTTTGAACAGATCCTGGGTTTTTTCTGGTTTGGATCACGTAGTAGTGTGGTACCACACGGTGTCGGGTTGGCACGTGGTCGCGGGGGCAGAGACACTCTCCGATGACCGGTACATCCGGATGGAGGTCTCTGCCGCCGCGAGTGCATCCCGACACGGCCGCCTGCGTGGCACCCCACCACGCCGCTGGGCGCTTCGGCGCCTGGACAAGGACGCCCTGATGGCAGCTGCCCTCGCTGCAACTTGGCCGCAGGGAGCGGCTGAGTTGCCGAGCATAGAGGAGGAGGTCGCCCGGCTCGGAGCATTGGTCGCGGGTATTTGCGACGCGGCGATGCCTCGGGTCGGGCGGGCTTCTCCTCGCCGGGCGGTGTACTGGTGGTCGGACGCGATCGCGGAGTTGCGAGTCGCGACTGTCCGCGCCCGACGCCAGTACACCCGCGCGCGCCGTCGTCAACGTACAGGCGACGGCGTGGCGCGAGCGAGGGCAGCTGATGACATGTATGGAGCATACCGCGTGGCGCGGGTTGCTCTGCAGGTCGCCATCAAACGGGCCAAGACCCAGGCATGGAAGGAGCTCCTCCAGACCCTTGATGACGATCCATGGGGGCGCCCATATAAGGTGGTGCTGAATAAGCTCCGCCCGTGGGCGCCCCCCGTCACCGAGGGTCTTGACCCCCGGCTGCTGGAGGACGTGGTCAATACACTCTTCCCAATTGGGGAGAGGGGACCGCGTCCTCCGGCGGCGGCGGCTGTCCCAGTGGAGTGGACGGCCGAGCTGGGGGTCACGCAGGAGGAGCTGGCAGCGGCCATCAGACGGCTCGGGGTTCGTAACACGGCCCCGGGTCCGGATGGTGTGCCCGGCCGGGTTTGGGTCTTGACCCAGGGCGTCCTTGGGGCCGACCTCAGGCGGTTGTTCGACCGCTGCCTGAGGGACGGGCGATTCCCCCCCAGTTGGAAGGTGGCGAGGATGGTCCTCCTCCGGAAGGAGGGTCGGCCCGCGGAGTCTCCCTCCGCATACCGGCCCATTTGTCTCCTCGACGAGGTGGGCAAGCTCTTCGAGCGGGTGATTGCTGCCCGCCTCGTCGAGCACCTGTCGCGGGGTGATCCCGGTCTGGCCGAATGCCAGTTCGGTTTCCGGGGGGGCCGATCGACTATCGACGCGATAGGTCGTGTGAGGGCCCTCTCGGGGGCGGCCGTCTCCCGGGGTGGGGTGGCATTGGCAATATCCTTGGATATTGCCAATGCCTTTAACACCCTCCCCTGGGAAGAGATAAGGAGGGGACTCGAATATCATCGAGTCCCCCCTTGTCTCAGGGCGGTCGTCGGGGATTATCTCCGCGGCAGGTGGATCGAGTATCCGGGCCGGGATGGTGATATGCGGAGGGAGGTGTACTGCGGTGTTCCGCAGGGGTCGGTCCTCGGACCACTCCTGTGGAACATGGCGTACGACTCGGTGTTGCGGGCCGGCCTCCCCGACGGCGTCAGCACGGTGTGTTATGCGGATGACACACTGGTGCTGGCCGTCGGGGCGCACTGGGGGAGGGCCATGCGCCGCGCGGAGGAGGGGTCGCAACGCGTCGTCGACCGGATCAGGGGGATGGGGATGACGGTGGCGGTCCATAAGACCGAGGTGATTGCGTTTCATTCACCTCGGCAGGATCCGCCACCCCCTCTGATGCGGGTGGGTGGGGCTGACATCGAGGTGAAGCCCCAGATCAGGTATCTAGGGCTGATCCTCGATAGCCACTGGCGTTTCGAGGAGCATTTCCGATGCCTGGTCCCCCGGTTGGAAAGGATGGTTGCGGCTCTGGGCCGGATCCTGCCCAACCTGGGGGGCCCGGCGGGCCGAGTTCGTCGCCTCTATGTGGCAATAGTCCAGTCGGTGGCCCTATACGGGGCCCCCGTCTGGGCGGACGACCTGGCTGCCTCCCGGCGCAGCATGACTATGCTGCGTCGGGTGCAGAGGCGCATGGCGCTCAGGGTCGTCCGCGGGTATCGGACCGTGTCACATGAGGCGGCGACGGTTCTAGCGGGGATGCCGCCCTTGGACCTGCTCGCGCGGTCGCACGCGGTGATGTATCGGCACCGCGTCGACCGTCGCGCGGGGGTGGGGGCGGTCCCGGGCGGGCAGGAACCTGCTTGGGGCGATTTGAAGCGCCAGGCCCGGCAGTCCGTGTTGCTCGCGTGGCAGGAGCGGCTGGCTCTGCCAACCGCGGGGCACCGGACTGTCGGGGCGGTTCGGCCACTCCTGAAGGAGTGGCTGGACAGAGGCCATGGCAGCCTCACCTACCGGATGGCACAGGTGTTTTCCGGGCATGGCAGCTTCGGAAGATACCTGTGCCGGATAGGGAAGGAGCCGACGGCGCGTTGCTGCCACTGCGACGCTGAGCAGGACACGGCGGATCATACCCTGGAGGTATGCCCCGCGTGGGAGGGGGAGCGCCGTGTCCTGGTCGGCGTCGTCGGGCGGGATGTCTCGCTGCCGGGCGTGGTGCGCGCCATGCTCGGCAGCGAGGAGAAGTGGAGGGCCGTGGCCTCCTTCTGCGAGAACGTAATGTTGCAGAAGGAGGCCGCGGGGAGGGAGCGCGAGCTTCAGCGGCGCGCTGAAGCTCGCGCTCGTGCGGTGGCCCGAGGTCGTCGCCCGGTCGCGAGGCGTCGCGGGCAGCCGCCTCGGCGTGGCGGATGACCTAGGCTGGGAGGGGGGTCCTGAGGGGACCCTCCTCCCGCCAAGCGGCGCCGGGTCGGACCGGTTGGGGGTAGGAGTGCCTCCCCCTACCGGTCCGACGCAAGGGGAGGCACCCTCGGCGGTATGGTGCGGCCATGAACGCCCGGCCGCCGAGGGGAGGAAACGGGGTCGCGGGCGGTTGCGAGTTGGGGCTCGCAGCCGCCACTAAACGCGGCCCTGGGACGGATAGCGGCGGGATGGAGTGGCCCCGTCCCGCCGCTATGAGGCAGTGTGTCTACTGGGGGGACCGATTGCCCCCCGGGGGATGGGCGCGAAAGCGCGGGCACGGGGAGGATACCGGAAGAATGCTTCGAGCGATTCCCGGTATCCTCCCAAAGCGTGCCGAAGGGTCACCGTGGGGTTTTTAGTGGGTAGGTCCCGCGCCTGTCGCTGTACGGGCGCGGGGAATCCCACACACCCCTCCCACCTCTCCCCAAGGAGGTGTGAGGGAGTCTTTCGAAGATTTTCCCCACGACAAAAAAAAAAAAAAAAAAAAAAAAAAAGTATGAGTCTGATGAGTGAAAATCCCAGGGCTAACCTAGACCTAACATGCGTTATCCTCTATAATATTGATGGAAACCAGGTTTAATTGACTGTTTCAGTGTGGTCCCACATTACTACGTGATCCAAACCAGAAAAAACCCAGGATCTGTTCAACATGTATGTGAAAAACGCGAAAGTATGAGCCTGATGTGGGCAAATCCCAGACCTATCCCAGACCTAACTTGCGTTGTCCTCTAAGATATTGATGGAAACCAGGTTTGATTGACTGTTTCAGTGTTGTACTTCATTACTACGTGATGCAATCCAGAAAAAGCCCAGGATCTAGCCATCAAATATGAGAAATATGCGAAAGAATGAGCCTGATGAGAGCAAATCCCAGACCTAACCTAGACCTAACATGAATTATTCTCTAAAATATTGATCGAAACCAGGTTTAATTGACTGTTTCAGTGTTGTACTTCATTACTACGTGATGCAATCCAGAAAAAGCCCAGGATCTAGCCATCAAGTATGAGAAATATGCGAAAGAATGAGCCTGATGAGAGCAAATCCCAGAGCTTACCTAGACATAACATCAATTATTCTCTAAAATATTGATCAAAACCAGGTTTAATTGACTGTTTCAGCGTGGTACCACATTACTACGTGATCCAAACCAGAAAAAACCCAGGATCCGTTCAACAAGTATGAGAAGAATGCGAAAGTATGAGCCTGATGAGTGAAAATCCCAGGCCTAACCTAGACCTAACATGCGTTATCTTCAAAAATATTGATCGAAACCTGGTTTAATCGACTGTTTCAGTGTGGTACCACATTACTATGGGATCCAAACCAGAAAATAACCCAGGATCTGTTCAACGAGTATGTGAAGTGTGCGAAAGAATGAGCCTGATGAGAGCAAATCCCAGACCTAACCTGGACCTAACATGAATTATTCTCTAATATATTGATCGAAACCAGGTTTAATTGACTGTTTCAGTGTGGTCCTACATTACTACGTGATCCAAACCAGAAATAGCCGAGGATCCAGCCATGAAGTATGAGAAATATGCGAAAGTATGAGCCTGATGAGGGCAAATCCTAGACCTAACCCAGACCTAACATGCGTTATCCTCTCAAATATTGATCGCAAACAGGTTTAATGGACTGTTTCAGTGTGGTACCACACTACTACGTGATCCAAACCAGAAAAAACCCAGGATCTGTTCAACAAGTATGTGAAAAACGCGAAAGTATGAGTCTGATGAGGTCAAATCCCAGACCTATCCCAGACTTAACTTGCGTTATCCTTTAAAATATTGATCGAAACCAGGTTTAATTGACCGTCTCAGTGTTGTACTTCATTACTACGTGATGCAATCCAGAAAAAGCTCAGGATCTAGCCGTCAAGTATGAGAAATATGCGAAAGAATGAGCCTGACGAGAGCAAATCCCAGACCTAACCTAGACCTAACATGAATTATTCTCTAAAATATTCATCAAAACCAGGTTTAATTGACTGTTTCAGTGTGGTACCACATTACTACGTGACCCAAACCAGAAAAAACCCAGGATCTGCTCAACAAGTATGTGAAAGACGCGAAAGTATGAGCCTGATGAGGGCAAAGCCCAGACCTATCCCAAACTTAACTTGCGTTATCCTTTAAAATATTGATCAAAACCAGGTTTAATTGACTGTTTCAGTGTGGTACCACATTGCTACGTGATCCAATCCAGAAATAGCCCAGGATCCAGCCATGAAGTATGAGAAATATGCGAAAGTATGAGCCTGATGATGGCAAATCCTAGACCTAACCCAGACCTAACATGCGTTATCCTCTAAAATATTTATCAAGATCAGGTTTAATTGATTGTTTCAGTGTGGTACCACATTACTACGTGATTCACACCAGAAAAAACCCAAGATCCGTTCAACAAGTATGTGAAGAATGCGAAAGTATGAGTCTGATGAGTGAAAATCCCAGGCCTAACCTAGACCTAACATGAGTTATCCTCAATAATATTGATCGAAACCAGGTTTAATTGAGTGTTTCAGTGTTGTACTGCATTACTATGTGATGCAATCCAGAAAAAGCCCCGGAACTAGCCATCTAGTATGAGAAATATGCGAAAGAATGAGCCTGATGAGAGCAAATCCCAGACCTAACCTAGACCTAACATGAATTATTCTCTAAAATATTCATCAAAACCAGGTTTAATTGACTGTTTCAGTGTGGTACCACATTACTACGTGATCCAAACCAGAAAAAACCCAGGATCTGCTCAACAAGTATGTGAAAGACGCGAAAGTATGAGCCTGATGAGGGCAAAGCCCAGACCTATCCCAGACCAAACTTGCGTTATCCTCTAAAATATTGGTCGAAACCAGGTTTAATTGATTGTTACGGTGTGGTCCCACATTACTACGTGAACCAAACCAGAAAAAACCCAGGATCCGGTCAACAAGTATGTGAAGAATGCGAAAGTATGAGTCTGATGCGTGAAAATCCCAGGCCTAACCTAGACCTAACATGCGTTATCCTCAAAAATATTGATCCAAACCAGGTTTAATGGACTGTTTCAGTGTGGTACCACTTTACTACGTGATCCAAAGCAGAAAAAACACTCGATCAGGTCAACATGTATGTTAGAACTGCGAAAGTATGACCCTGATGAGGGCAAATCCCAGACCTATCCCAGACCTAACTCGCGTTGTCCTCTAAGATATTGATGCAAACCAGGTTTAATTGACTGTTTCAGTGTTGTACTTCATTACTACGTGATGCAATCCAGAAAAAGCCCAGGATCTAGCCATCAAGTATGAGAAATATGCGAAAGAATGAGCCTGATGGGAGCAAATCCCAGACCTATCCCAGACTTAACTTGCGTTATCCTCTAAAATATTGATCGAAACCGGGTTTAATCGACTGTTTCAGTGTGGTACCACATTACTACGTGATCCAAACCAGAAAAAACCCAGGATCAGGTCAACAAGTATGTGAAAAACGCGAAAGTATGAGCCTGATGAGGGCGAATCCCAGACCTAACCCAAACCTAACATGCGTTATCCTCTAAAATATTTATCAAGACCAGGTTTAATTGAATGTTTCAGTGTGGTACCACATTACTACGTGAACCAAACCATGAAAAACCCTGTATCTGTTCAACAAGTATGTGAAGAATGCTAAAGTATGAGTCTGATGAGTGAAAATCCCAGGGCTAACCTAGACCTAACATGCGTTGTTCTCAAAAATATTGATCCAAACCAGGTTTAATGGACTGTTTCAGTGTGGTACCACTTTACTACGTGATCCAAACCAGAAAAAAACGGGACCTGTGCAACAAGTATGTGAAAAACGCGAAAGTATGAGCCTGATGAGGGCAAATCCCAGACCTATCCCAGACCAAACTTGCGTTATCCTCTAAAATATTGATCGAAACCAGGTTTAATCGACTGTTTCAGTGTGGTACCACATTGCTACGTGATCCAAACCACAAAAAACCCAGGATCAGTTGAACAAGTATGTGAAAAACGCGAAAGTATGAGCCTGATGAGGGCGAATCCCAGACCTATCCCAGACCAAACTTGTGTTATCCCCTAAAATATTGATCGAAACCAGTTTTAATTGACTGTTTCAGCGTGGTACCACATTACTACGTGATCCAAACCAGTAAAAACCCAGGATCCGTTCAACAAGTATGTGAAGAATGCGAAAGTATGAGTCTGATGAGTGAAAAACCCCGGTCTAACCTAGACCTAACATGCGTTATCCTCAAAAATATTGATCGAAAACTGGTTTAATCGACTGTTTCAGTGTGGTACCACATTACTATGTGATCCAAACCAGAAAATAACCCAGGATCTGTTCAACGAGTATGTGAAGTGTGCGAAAGTATGAGTCTGATGAGTGAAAATCCCAGACCTAACCTAGACCTAACATGCGTTATCCTCTAAAATATTTATCATGACCAGGTTTAATTGATTGTTTCAGTGTGGTCCCACATTACTACGTGATCCAAACCAGAAAAAACCCAGGATCTGTTCAACAAGTATGTGAAAAACGCGAAAGTATGAGCCTGATGAGGGCAAATCACAGACCTATCCCAGACCAAACTTGCGTTATCCTCTAAAATATTGATCGAAACCAGGTTTAATCGACTGTTTCAGTGTGGTACCACATTGCTACGTGATCCAAACCAGAAAAAACCCAGGATCAGTTCAACAAGTATGTGAAAAACGCGAAAGTATGAGCCTGATGAGGGCGAATCCCAGACCTATCCCAGACCTAGCTTGCGTTATCCTCTAAGATATTCATCGAAACCAGTTTTAATTGACTGTTTCAGCGTGGTACCACATTACTACGTGATACAATCCAGAAACAGCCCAGGATCTAGTCATGAAGTATGAGAAATATGCGAAAGAAAGAGCCTGCTGAGAGCAAATCCCAGACCTAACCTAGACCTAACATGAAATATTCTCCAAAACATTGATCGAAACCAGGTGTAGTTGACTGCTTCAGTGTGGTCCCACATTACTACGTGATCCAAACCAGAAAAAACCCAGGATCCGTTCAACAAGTATGTGAAGAATGCGAAAGTATGTGTCTGATGAGTGAAAATCCCAGGCCTAACCTAGACCTAACATGCGTTATCCTCAAAAATATTGATCGAAACCTGGTTTAATCGACTATTTCAGTGTGGTACCACAGTACTACGTGACCCAAACCAGAAAAACCCCAGGATCTGTTCAACAAGTATGTGAAAAACGCGAAAGTATGAGTCTGACGAGGGCAAATCCTAGACCTAACCCAGACCTATCATGCGTTATCCTCTAAAATATTTATCATGACCAGGTTTAATTGATTGTTTCAGTGTGGTCCCACATTACTACGTGATCCAAACCAGAAAAATCCCAGGATCCGTTCAAAAAGTATGTGAAGAATGCGAACGTATGAGTCTGATGAGTGAAAATCCCCGGCCTAACCTAGACCTAACATGCGTTATCCTCAAAAATATTGATCGAAACCTGGTTTAATCGACTGCTTCAGTGAGGTACCACATTACTATGTGATCCAAACCAGAAAATAACCCAGGATCTGTTCAACGAGTATGTGGAGTGTGCGAAAGTATGAGTCTGATGAGGGCAAATCCCAGACCTATCCCAGACCTAACATGCGTTATCCTCTAAAATATTTATCAATACCAGGTTTAATTGATTGTTTCAGCGTGGTACCACATTACTACGTGATACAATCCAGAAACAGCCCAGGATCTAGTCATGAAGTATGAGAAATATGCGAAAGAAAGAGCCTGCTGAGAGCAAATCCCAGACCTAACCTAGACCTAACATGAAATATTCTCCAAAACATTGATCGAAACCAGGTGTAGTTGACTGCTTCAGTGTGGTCCCACATTACTACGTGATCCAAACCAGAAAAAACCCAGGATCCGTTCAACAAGTATGTGAAGAATGCGAAAGTATGTGTCTGATGAGTGAAAATCCCAGACCTAACCTAGACCTAACATGCGTTATCCTCTAAAATATTTATCATGACCAGGTTTAATTGATTGTTTCAGTGTGGTCCCACATTACTACGTGATCCAAACCAGAAAAAACCCAGGATCTGTTCAACAAGTATGTGAAAAACGCGAAAGTATGAGCCTGATGAGGGCAAATCACAGACCTATCCCAGACCAAACTTGCGTTATCCTCTAAAATATTGATCGAAACCAGGTTTAATCGACTGTTTCAGTGTGGTACCACATTGCTACGTGATCCAAACCAGAAAAAACCCAGGATCAGTTCAACAAGTATGTGAAAAACGCGAAAGTATGAGCCTGATGAGGGCGAATCCCAGACCTATCCCAGACCTAGCTTGCGTTATCCTCTAAGATATTCATCGAAACCAGTTTTAATTGACTGTTTCAGCGTGGTACCACATTACTACGTGATACAATCCAGAAACAGCCCAGGATCTAGTCATGAAGTATGAGAAATATGCGAAAGAAAGAGCCTGCTGAGAGCAAATCCCAGACCTAACCTAGACCTAACATGAAATATTCTCCAAAACATTGATCGAAACCAGGTGTAGTTGACTGCTTCAGTGTGGTCCCACATTACTACGTGATCCAAACCAGAAAAAACCCAGGATCCGTTCAACAAGTATGTGAAGAATGCGAAAGTATGTGTCTGATGAGTGAAAATCCCAGGCCTAACCTAGACCTAACATGCGTTATCCTCAAAAATATTGATCGAAACCTGGTTTAATCGACTATTTCAGTGTGGTACCACAGTACTACGTGACCCAAACCAGAAAAACCCCAGGATCTGTTCAACAAGTATGTGAAAAACGCGAAAGTATGAGTCTGACGAGGGCAAATCCTAGACCTAACCCAGACCTATCATGCGTTATCCTCTAAAATATTTATCATGACCAGGTTTAATTGATTGTTTCAGTGTGGTCCCACATTACTACGTGATCCAAACCAGAAAAATCCCAGGATCCGTTCAAAAAGTATGTGAAGAATGCGAACGTATGAGTCTGATGAGTGAAAATCCCCGGCCTAACCTAGACCTAACATGCGTTATCCTCAAAAATATTGATCGAAACCTGGTTTAATCGACTGCTTCAGTGAGGTACCACATTACTATGTGATCCAAACCAGAAAATAACCCAGGATCTGTTCAACGAGTATGTGGAGTGTGCGAAAG
Source organism: Colletes latitarsis (assembly GCF_051014445.1). Taxonomy (NCBI): domain Eukaryota; kingdom Metazoa; phylum Arthropoda; class Insecta; order Hymenoptera; family Colletidae; genus Colletes; species Colletes latitarsis. The sequence continues at coordinate 18,641,329 of NW_027488366.1, forward strand.
TATGAGTCTGATGAGGGCAAATCCCAGACCTATCCCAGACCTAACATGCGTTATCCTCTAAAATATTTATCAATACCAGGTTTAATTGATTGTTTCAGTGTGATCCCACATTACTACGTGATCCAAACCAGAAAAAACCCAGGATCCGTTCAGAAAGTATGTGAAGAATGCGAAAGTATGAGTCTGATGAGTGAAAATCCCAGACCTAACCTAGACCTAACATGCGTTATCCTCTAAAATATTTATCATGACCAGGTTTAATTGATTGTTTCAGTGTGGTCCCACATTACTACGTGATCCAAACCAGAAAAAACCCAGGATCTGTTCAACCAGTATGTGAAAAACGCGAAAGTATGAGCCTGATGAGAGCAAATCCCAGACCTCTCCCAGCCCTAACTTGCGTTGTCCTCTAAGATATTGATGGAAACCAGGTTTAATTGACTGTTTCAGTGTTGTACTTCATTACTACGTGATGCAATCCAGAAAAAGCCCAGGATCTAGCCATGAAGTATGAGAAATATGCGAAAGAATGAGCCTGATGAGAGCAAATCCCAGACCTAACCTAGACCTAACATGAAATATTCTCCAAAACATTGATCGAAACCAGGTGTAATTGACTGCTTCAGTGTGGTCCCACATAACTACGTGATCCAAACCAGAAAAAACCCAGGATCCGTTCAACAAGTATGTGAAGAATGCGAAAGTATGAGTCTGATGAGTGAAAATCCCCGGCCTAACCTAGACCTAACATGCGTTATCCTCAAAACTATTGATCGAAACCAGGTTTAATCGACTGTTTCAGTGTGGTATCACACTACTACGTGACCCAAACCGGAAAAAACCCAGGATCTGTTCAACAAGTGTGTGAAAAACGCGAAAGTGTGAGCCTGTTGAGGGCAAATCCCAGACCTATCCCTGACCTAACTTGCGTTGTCCTCTATGATATTGATGGAAACCAGGTTTAATTGACTGTTTCAGTGTTGTACTTCATTACTACGTGATGCAATCCAGAAAAAGCCCAGGATCTAGCCATCAAGTATGTGAAATATGCGAAAGTATGAGCCTGATGTGGGCGAATCCCAGACCTATCCCAGACCTAACATGCGTTATCCTCTAAAATAGATATCATGACCAGGTTTAATTGATTGTTTCAGTGTGGTCCCACATTACTACGTGATCCAAAGCAGAAAAAACCCTCGCTCAGGTCAACATGTATGTAAAAACTGCGGAAGTATGACCCTGATGAGGGCAAATCCCAGGCCTAACCTAGACCTAACATGCGTTGTCCTCTAAAATATTGATGGAAACCAGGTTTAATTGACTGTTTCAGTGTTGTACTTCATTACTACGTGATGCAATCCAGAAAAAGCCCAGGATCTAGCCATCAAGTATGGGAAATATGCGAAAGAATGAGCCTGATGAGAGCAAATCCCAGACCTAACCTAGACATAACACGAATTATTCTCTAAAATATTGATCAAAACCAGGTTTAATTGACAATTTCAGTGTGGTACCACATTACTACGTGATCCAATCCAGAAATAGCCCAGGATCCAGCCATAAAGTATGAGAAATATGCGAAAGTATGAGCCTGATGGGGGAAATCCTAGACCTAACCCAGACCTAACATGCGTCATCCTCTAAAATATTTATCAAGACCAGGTTTAATTGAATGTTTCAGTGTGGTACCACATTACTACGTGATCCAAACCAGTTAAAACCCAGGATCCGTTCAACAAGTATGTGAGGAATGCGAAAGTATGAGTCTGATGTGTGAAAAACCCCGGCCTAACCTAGACCTAACATGCGTTATCCTCGAAACCTGGTTTATTCGACTGTTTCAGTGTGGTACCGCATTACTATGTGATCCAAACCAGAAAATAACCCAGGATCTGTTCAACGAGTATGTGAAGTGTGCGAAAGTATGAGTCTGATGAGGGCAAATCCCAGACCTATCCCAGACCTAACATGAATTATTCTCTAAAATACTTATCATGACCAGGTTTAATTGATTGTTTGAGGGAGGTACCACATTACTACGTGACCCAATCCAGAAATAGCCCAGGATCCAGCCATGAAGTATGAGAAATATGCGAAAGTATGAGCCTGATGGAGGCAAATCCTAGACCTAACCCAGACCTAACATGCGTCATCCTCTAAAATATTTATCAAGACCAGGTTTAATTGAATGTTTCAGTGTGGTACCACATTACTACGTGATCCAAACCAATAAAAACCCAGGATCCGTTCAAAAAGTATCTGAAGAATGCGAAAGTGTGAGTCTGATGAGTGAAAATCCCAGACCTAACCTAGACCTAACATGCGTTATCCTCTAAAATATTGATGCAAACCAGGTTTAATGGACTGTTTCAGTGTGGTACCACACTACTACGTGATCCAAACCAGAAAAAAAGCAGGATCTGTTCAACAAGTATGTGAAAAACGCGAAAGTATGAGCCTGATGAGGGCAAATCCCAGACCTATCCCAGACCTAACTTGCGTTGTCCTCTAAGATATTGATGGAAACCAGGTTTAATTGACTGTTTCAGTGTTGTACTTCATTACTACGTGATGCAATCCAGAAACAGCCCAGGATCTAGCCATGAAGTATGAGAAATATGCGAAAGTATGAGCCTGATGAGGGCAAATCCTAGACCTAAGCCAGACCTAACATGCGTTGTCCTCTAAAATATTTATCAAAACCAGGTTTAATTGATTGTATCAGCGTGGTCCCACATTACTACGTGATGCAATCCAGAAAAAGCACAGGATCTAGCCATCAAGTATGAGAAATATGCGAAAGAATGAGCCTGATGAGGGCGAATCCCAGACCTATCCCAGACCTAACTTGCGTTATCCTCTAGAATATTGATCCAAACCAGGTTTAGTGGACTGTTTCAGTGTGGTACCACATTACTATGTGATCTAAACCAGAAAATAACCCAGGATCTGTTCAACGAGTATGTGAAGTGTGCGAAAGTATGAGTCTGATGAGGGCAAATCCTAGACCTAAGCCTGACCTAACATGCGTTGTTCTCTAAAATATTTATCAAAACCAGGTTTAATTGATTGTATCAGTGTGGTACCACACTACTACGTGACCCAAACCGGAAAAAACCCAGGATCTAGCCATCAAGTATGAGAAATATGCGAATGTATGAGCCTGATGAGGGCGAATCCCAGACCTATCCCAGACCTAACTTGCGTTATCCTCTAAAATATTGATCCAAACCAGGTTTAGTGGACTGTTTCAGTGTGGTACCACACTACTACGTGACCCAAACCGGAAAAAACCCAGGATCTGTTCAACAAGTATGTGAAAAACGCGAAAGTATGAGCCTGATGAGGGCAAATCCCAGACCTATCCAAGACCTAACTTGCGTTGTCCTCTAAGATATTGATGGAAACCAAGTTTAATCGACTGTTTCAGTGTTGTACTTCATTACTACGTGATGCAATCCAGAAAAAGCCCAGGATCTAGCCATCAAGTATGTGAAATATGCGAAAGTATGAGCCTGATGAGGGCAAATCCTAGACCTAAGCCAGACCTAACATGCGTTGTCCTCTAAAATATTTATCAAAACCAGGTTTAATTGATTGTATCAGCGTGGTCCCACATTACTACGTGATGCAATCCAGAAAAAGCACAGGATCTAGCCATCAAGTATGAGAAATATGCGAAAGAATGAGCCTGATGAGGGCGAATCCCAGACCTATCCCAGACCTAACTTGCGTTATCCTCTAGAATATTGATCCAAACCAGGTTTAGTGGACTGTTTCAGTGTGGTACCACATTACTATGTGATCTAAACCAGAAAATAACCCAGGATCTGTTCAACGAGTATGTGAAGTGTGCGAAAGTATGAGTCTGATGAGGGCAAATCCTAGACCTAAGCCTGACCTAACATGCGTTGTTCTCTAAAATATTTATCAAAACCAGGTTTAATTGATTGTATCAGTGTGGTACCACACTACTACGTGACCCAAACCGGAAAAAACCCAGGATCTAGCCATCAAGTATGAGAAATATGCGAATGTATGAGCCTGATGAGGGCGAATCCCAGACCTATCCCAGACCTAACTTGCGTTATCCTCTAAAATATTGATCCAAACCAGGTTTAGTGGACTGTTTCAGTGTGGTACCACACTACTACGTGACCCAAACCGGAAAAAACCCAGGATCTGTTCAACAAGTATGTGAAAAACGCGAAAGTATGAGCCTGATGAGGGCAAATCCCAGACCTATCCAAGACCTAACTTGCGTTGTCCTCTAAGATATTGATGGAAACCAGGTTTAATCGACTGTTTCAGTGTTGTACTTCATTACTACGTGATGCAATCCAGAAAAAGCCCAGGATCTAGCCATCAAGTATGAGAAATATGCGAAAGAATGAGCCTGATGAGAGCAAATCCCAGACCTAACCTAGACCTAACATGAATTATTCTCAAAAATATTGATCGAAACCAGGTTTAATTGACTGTTTCAGTGTTGCACTTCGTTACTACGTGATCCAAACCAGTAAAAACCCAGGATCCGTTCAACAACTATGTGAAGAATGCGAAAGTATGAGTCTGATGAGTGAAAATCCCAGACCTAACCTAGACCTAACATGAGTTATCCTCAAAAATATTCATCGAAACCTGGTTTAATCGAATGTTTCAGTGTGGTACCACATTACTATGTGATCCAAACCAGAAAATAACCCAGGATCTGTTCAACGAGTATGTGAAGTGTGCGAAAGTATGAGTCCGATGGGGGCAAATCCCAGACCCATCCCAGACCTAACATGCGTTATCCTCTAAAATATTTATCAAGACCATGTTTAATTGATTGTTTCAGTGTGGTTCCACATTACTACGTGATCCAAACCAGAAAATCCCAGGATCCGTTCAACAAGTATGTGAAGAATGCGAAAGTATGAGTCTGATGAGTGAAAATCCCAGACCTAACCTAGACCTAACATACGTTATCCTCTAAAATATTGATCCAAATCAGGTTTGATGGACTGTTTCCGTGTGGTGCCACACTACTACGTGATTCAAACCAGGAAAAACCCAGGATCTGTTCAACAAGTATGTGAAAAAGGCGAAAGTATGAGCCTGATGAGGGCAAATCCCAGACCTATCCCAGACCTAACTTGCGTTGTCCTCTAAGATATTGATGGAAACCAGGTTTAATTGACTGTTTCATTGTTGCACTTCATTACTACGTGAAGCAATCCAGAAATAGCCCCGGATCTAGCCATCAAGTATGAGAAATATGTGAAAGAATGAGCCTGATGAGAGCAAATCCCAGACCTAACCTAGAACTAACATGAATTATTCTCTAAAATATTGGTCGAAACCAGGTTTAATTGACTGTTTCAGTGTGGTCCCACATTACTACGTGATCCAAACCAGAAAAAACCCAGGATCCGTTCAACAAGTATGTGAAGAATACGAAAGCATGTGTCTGATGAGTGAAAATCCCAGGCCTAACCTAGACCTAACATGCGTTATCCTCAAAAATATTGATCGAAACCAGGTTTGATGGACTGTTTCCGTGTGGTGCCACACTACTACGTGATCCAAACCAGAAAAAACCCAGGATCTGTTCAACAAGCATGTGAGGAACGCGAAAGTATGAGTCTGATGAGTGAAAATCCCAAGCCTAACCTAGACCTAACATGCGTTATCCTCTAAAATATTGATCGAAACCAGTTTTAATTGACTGTTTCAGCGTGGTACCACATTAGTACGTGATACAATCCAGAAACAGCCCAGGATCTAGTCATGAAGTAGGAGAAATATGCGAAAGAAAGAGCCTGCTGAGAGCAAATCCCAGACCTAACCTAGACCTAACGTGAAATATTCTGCAAAACATTGATCGAAACCAGGTGTAATTGACTGCTTCAGTGTGGTCCCACATTACTACGTGATCCAAACCAGAAAAAACCCAGGATCCGTTCAAGAAGTATGTGAAGAATGCGAAAGTATGAGTCTGATGAGTGAAAATCCCAGACCTAACCTAGACCTAACATACGTTATCCTCTAAAATATTGATCCAAATCAGGTTTGATGGATTGTTTCTGTGTGGTGCCACACTACTACGCGATCCAAACCAGAAAAAACCCAGGATCAGTTCAACAAGTATGTGAAAAACGCGAAAGTATGAGCCTGATGAGGGCGAATCCCAGACCTATCCCAGACCTAGCTTGCGTTATCCTCTAAAATATTGATCGAAACCAGTTTTAATTGACTGTTTCAGCGTGGTACCACATTACTACGTGATACAATCCAGAAACAGCCCAGGACCTAGTCATGAAGTATGAGAAACATGCGAAAGAAAGAGCCTGCTGAGAGCAAATCCCAGACCTAACCTAGACCTAACATGCGTTATCCTCAAAAATATTGATCGAAACCTGGTTTAATCGGCTGCTTCAGTGAGGTACCACATTACTATGTGATCCAAACCAGAAAATAACCCAGGATCTGTTCAACGAGTATGTGGAGTGTGCGAAAGTATGAGTCTGATGAGGGCAAATCCCAGACCTATCCCAGACCTAACATGCGTTATCCTCTAAAATATTTATCAATACCAGGTTTAATTGGTTGTTTCAGTGTGATCCCACATTACTACGTGATCCAAACCAGAAAAAACCCAGGATCCGTTCAGAAAGTATGTGAAGAATGCGAAAGTATGAGTCTGATGAGTGAAAATCCCAGACCTAACCTAGACCTAACATGCGTTATCCTCTAAAATATTTATCATGACCAGGTTTAATTGATTGTTTCAGTGTGGTCCCACATTACTACGTGATCCAAACCAGAAAAAACCCAGGATCTGTTCAACAAGTATGTGAAAAACGCGAAAGTATGAGCCTGATGAGAGCAAATCCCAGACCTCTCCCAGCCCTAACTTGCGTTGTCCTCTAAGATATTGATGGAAACCAGGTTTAATTGACTGTTTCAGTGTTGTACTTCATTACTACGTGAAGCAATCCAGAAATAGCCCAGGATCTAGCCATCAAGTATGAGAAATATGCGAAAGAATGAGCCTGATGAGAGCAAATCCCAGACCTAACCTAGAACTAACATGAATTATTCTCTAAAATATTGGTCGAAACCAGGTTTAATTGACTGTTTCAGTGTGGTCCCACATTACTACGTGATCCAAACCAGAAAAAACCCAGGATCCGTTCAACAAGTATGTGAAAAACGCGAAAGTATGAGCCTGATGAGGGCAAATCCCAGACCTATCCCAGACCAAACTTGCGTTATCCTCTAAAATATTGATCGAAACCAGGTTTAATCGACTGTCTCAGTGTGGCACCACATTGCTACGTGATCCAAACCAGAAAAAACCCAGGATCCGTTCAACAAGTATGTGAAGAATACGAAAGCATGTGTCTGATGAGTGAAAATCCCAGGCCTAACCTAGACCTAACATGCGTTATCCTCAAAAATATTGATCGAAACCTGGTTTAATCGACTGTTTCAGTGTGGTACCACATTACTACATGACCCAAACCAGAAAAAACCCAGGATCTGTTCAACAAGTATGTGAAAAACGCGAAAGTATGAGCCTGGTGAGGGCAAATCCCAGACCTATCCCAGACCTAACTTGCGTTATCCTTTAAAATATTGATCGAAACCAGTTTTAATTGACTATTTCAGCGTGGTACCACATTACTACGTGTCCAATCCAGAAATAGCCCAGGATCTAGCCATGAAGTATGAGAAACATGCGAAAGTATGAGCCTGACGAGGGCAAAGCCTAGACCTAACCCAGACCTAACATGCGTTATCCTCTAAAATATTTATCATGACCAGGTTTAATTGACTGTTTCAGTGTGGTCCCACATTACTACGTGATCCAAACCAGAAAAAACCCAGGATCAGTTCAACAAGTACGTGAAAAACGCGAAAGTATGAGCCTGATGAGGGCGAATCCCAGACCTATCCCAGACCTAACTTGCGTTATCCTCTAAAATATTGATCGAAACGAGGTTTAATTGACTGTTTCAGCGTGGTACCACATTACTACGTGAACCAAACCAGAAAAAACACAGGAGCCGTTCAACAAGTATATGAAGAATGCGAAAGTATGAGTCTGATGAGTGAAAATCCACGGCCTAACCTAGACCTAACATGCGTTATCCCCAAAAATATTGATCGAAACCAGGTTTCGTTGAATGTTTCAGTGTTGTACCACATTACTACGTGATCCAAACCAGTAATAACCCAGGATTCGTTCAACAAGTATGTGAAGAATGCGAAAGTATGAGTCTGATGAGTGAAAATCCCCGGCCTAACCTAGACCTAACATGCGTTATCCTCAAAAATATTGATCGAAACCAGGTTTAATCGACTGTTTCAGTGTGGTACCACACTACTACGTGACCCAAACCTGAAAAAACCCAGGATCTGTTCAACAAGTACGTGAAAAACGCGAAAGTATGAGCCTGATGAGGGCGAATCCCAGACCTATCCCAGACCTAACTTGCGTTATCCTCTAAAATATTGATCGAAACGAGGTTTAATTGACTGTTTCAGCGTGGTACCACATTGCTACGTGATACAAACCAGAAAAAACCCAGGATCAGTTCAACAAGTACGTGAAAAACGCGAAAGTATGAGCCTGATGAGGGCGAATCCCAGACCTATCCCAGACCTAACTTGCGTTATCCTCTAAAATATTGATCCAAACCAGGTTTAATGGACTGCTTCAGTGTGGTACCACTTTACTACGTGATGCAAACCAGAAGAAACCCAGGATCAGTTCAACAAGTACGTGAAAAACGCGAAAGTATGAGCCTGATGTGGGCGAATCCCAGACCTATCCCAGACCTAACTTGCGTTATCCTCTAAAATATTGATCGAAACGAGGTTTAATTGACTGTTTCAGCGTGGTACCGCATTACTACGTGATACAATCCAGAAACAGCCCAGGATCTAGCCATGAAGTATGAGAAATATGCGAAAGTATGAGCCTGATGTGGCCGAATCCCAGACCTATCCCAGACCTAACTTGCGTTATGCTCTAAAATATTGATCGAAACGAGGTTTAATTGACTGTTTCAGCGTGGTACCACATTGCTACGTGATACAAACCAGAAAAAACCCAGGATCAGTTCAACAAGTACGTGAAAAACGCGAAAGTATGAGCCTGATGAGGGCGAATCCCAGACCTATCCCAGACCTAACTTGCGTTATCCTCTAAAATATTGATCGAAACGAGGTTTAATTGACTGTTTCAGCGTGGTACCACATTGCTACGTGATACAAACCAGAAAAAACCCAGGATCAGTTCAACAAGTACGTGAAAAACGCGAAAGTATGAGCCTGATGAGGGCGAATCCCAGACCAATCCCAGACCTAACTTGCGTTATCCTCTAAAATATTGATCCAAACCAGGTTTAATGGACTGCTTCAGTGTGGTACCACTTTACTACGTGATGCAAACCAGAAGAAACCCAGGATCAGTTCAACAAGTACGTGAAAAACGCGAAAGTATGAGCCTGATGTGGGCGAATCCCAGACCTATCCCAGACCTAACTTGCGTTATCCTCTAAAATATTGATCGAAACGAGGTTTAATTGACTGTTTCAGCGTGGTACCGCATTACTACGTGATACAATCCAGAAACAGCCCAGGATCTAGCCATGAAGTATGAGAAATATGCGAAAGTATGAGCCTGATGAGGGCAAATACTAGACCTAACCCAAACCTAACATGCGTTATCCTCTAAAATATTGATCCAAACCAGGTTTAATGGACTGCTTCAGTGTGGTTCCACTTTACTACGTGATGCAAAGCAGAAAAAACCCTCGATCAGGTCAACATGTATGTTAAAACTGCGAAAGCATGACCCTGATGAGGGCAAATCCCAGGCCTATCCCAGACCTAACATGCGTTGTGCTCTAAAATATTGATGGAAACCAGGTTCAATTGCCTGTTTCAGTGTGGTACCACATTACTACGTGGTGCAATCCAGAAAAAGTCCAGGATCTAGCCATCAAGTATGAGAAAAATGCGAAAGAATGAGCCTGATGAGAGCAAATCCCAGACCTAACCTAGACCTAACATGAATTATTCTCTAAAATATTTATCAAGACCAGGTTTAATTGATCGTTTCAGAGTGGGCCCACATTACTACGTGATGCAAACCAGAAAACACCCAGGATCCGTTCAACAAGTATGTGAAGAATGCGAAAGTATGAGTCTGAAGAGTGAAAATCCCAGGCCTTACCTAGACCTAACATGCGTTATCCTCTAAAATATTGATCCAAACCAGGTTTAATGGACTGTTTCAGTGTGGTATCACATTTCTACGTGACGCAAACCAGAAAAAACCCAGGATCTGCTCAACAAGTATGTGAAAAACGCGAAAGTATGAGCCTGATGAGGGCAAATCCCAGACCTATCCCAGACCTAACATGCGTTGTCCTCTAAAACATTGATGCAAACCAGGTTTAATTGACTGGTTCAGTGTTGTACTTCATTACTACGTGATGCAATCCAGAAAAAGCCCAGGATCTATCCATCAAGTATGAGAAATATGCGAAAGAATGAGCCTGATGAGAGCAAATCCCAGACCTAACCTAGACCTTTCAAGAATTATTCTCTAAAATATTGATTAAAACCAGGTTTCATTGACTGTTTCAGTGTGGTACCACATTACTAGGTGATCCAATCCAGAAACAGCCCAGGATCCAGCCATGAAGTATGAGAAATGAGCGAAAGTATGAGCCTGATGGGGGCAAATCCTAGACCTAACCCAGACCTAACATGCGTTATCCTCTAAAATATTTATCATGACCAGGTTTAATTGACTGTTTCAGTGTGGTCCCACATTACTACGTGATCCGAACCAAAAAAACTCAGGATCCGTTCAACAAGTATGTGAAGAACGCGAAAGTATGAGTCTGATGAGTGAAAATCCCAGGCCTAACCTAGACCTAACATGCGTTATCCTCAAAATTATTGATCGAAACCTGGTTTAATCGACTGTTTCAGTGTGGTACCACATTACTACGTGACCCAAACCAGAAAAAACCCAGGATCTGTTCAACAAGTATGTGAAAAACGCGAAAGTATGAGCCTGATGAGGGCAAATCCCAGACCTATCCCTGACCAAACTTGCGTTATCCTCTAAAATATTGATCGAAACCAGGTTTAATCGACTGTCTCAGTGTGGTACCACATTGCTACGTGATACAAACCAGAAAAAACCCAGGATCAGTTCAACAAGTACGTGAAAAACGCGAAAGTATGAGCCTGATGAGGGCGAATCCCAGACCTATCCCAGACCTAACTTGCGTTATCCTCTAAAATATTGATCGAAACCAGGTTTAATCGACTGTTTCAGTGTGGTACCACACTACTACGTGACCCAAACCTGAAAAAACCCAGGATCTGTTCAACAAGTATGTGAAAAACGCGAGAGTATGAGCCTGATAAGGGCAAATCCCAGACCTATCCCAGACCTAACTTGCGTTGTCCTCTCAGATATTGATGGAAACCAGGTTAAATTGACTGTTTCAGTGTTGTACTTCATTACTACGTGATGCAATCCAGAAAAAGCCCAGGATCTAGCCATGAAGTGTGAGAAATATGCGAAAGAATGAGCCTGATGAGGGGAAATACCAGGCCTATCCCAGACCTAACATGCGTTGTGCTCTAAAATATTGACGGAAACCAGGTTTAATTGAATGTTTCAGTGTGGTACCACATTACTACGTGAACCAACCCAGAAAAAACACAGGAGCCGTTCAACAAGTATGTGAAGAATGCGAAAGTATGAGTCTGATGAGTGAAAATCCACGGCCTAACCTAGACATAACATGCGTTATCCCCAAAAATATTGATCGAAACCAGGTTTCATTGAATGTTTCAGTGTTGTACCACATTACTACGTGATCCAAACCAGTAAAAACCCAGGATCCGTTCAACAAGTATGTGAAGAATGCGAAAGTATGAGTCTGATGAGTGAAAATCCCCGTCCTAACCTAGACCTAACATGCGTTATCCTCAAAAATATTGATCGAAACCAGGTTTAATCGACTGTTTCAGTGTGGTACCACACTACTACCTGACCCAAACCTGAAAAAACCCAGGATCTGTTCAACAAGTATGTGAAAAACGCGAAAGTATGAGCATGATGAGGGCAAATCCCAGACCTATCCCAGACCTAACTATCGTTGTCCTCTCAGATATTGATGGAAACCAGGTTAAATTGACTGTTTCAGTGTTGTACTTCATTACTACGTGATGCAATCCAGAAAAAGCCCAGGATCTAGCCATGAAGTATGAGAAATATGCGAAAGTATGAGCCTGATGAGGGCAAATCCTAGACCTAACCGAAACCTATCATGCGTTATCCTCTAAAACATTTATCAAGACCAGGTTTAATTGAATGTTTCAGTGTGTTCCCACATTACTACGTGATCCATACCAGAAAAAACCCAGGATCCGTTCAACAAGTATGTGAAGAATGCGAAGGTCTGATGAGTGAAAATCCCAGGCCTAACCTAGACCTAACATGCGTTATCCTCAAAAATATTGATCGAAACCTGGTTTAATCGACTGTTTCAGTGTGGTACCACATTACTATGTGATCGAAACCAGAAAATAACCCAGGATCTGTTCAACGAGTATGTGAAGTGTGCGAAAGTATGAGCCTGATGAGGGCAAATCACAGACCTATCCCAGACCTAACTTGCGTTGTCCTCTAAGATATTGATGGAAACCAGGATTAGTTGACTGTTTCACTGTTGTACTTCATTACTACGTGATGCAATCCAGAAAAAGCCCAGGATCTAGCCATCAAGTATGAGAAATATGCGAAAGAATGAGCCTGATGAGAGCAAATCCCAGACCTAGCCTAGACCTAACATGAATTATTCTCTAAAATATTGATCGAAACCAGGTTTAATTGACTGTTTCAGTGTGGTACCACATTACTACGTGATCCAAACCAGAAAAAGCCCACGATCTGTACAACAAGTATGTGAAAAACGCGAAAGTATGAGCCTGATGAGGGCAAATCCCAGACCTATCCCAGACCTAACTTGCGTTATCCTCTAAAATATTGATCGAAACCAGGTTTAATCGACTGTTTCGGTGTGGTACCACATTGCTACGTGATCCAAACCAGAAAAAACCCAGGATCAGTTCAACAAGTATGTGAAAAACGCGAAAGTATGAGCCTGATGAGGGCGAATCCCAGACCTATCCCAGACCTAACTTGCGTTATCCTCTAAAATATTGATCGAAAACAGGTTTAATTTACTGTTTCAGCGTGGTACCACATTACTACGCGATACAATCCAGAAACAGCCCAGGATCTAGCCATGAAGTATGAGAAATATGCGAAAGTATGAGCCTGATGAGGGCATATCCTAGACCAAACCCAAACCTAACATGCGTTATCCTCTAAAATATTCATCCAAACCAAGTTTAATGGACTGCATCAGTGTGGTACCACTTTACTACGTGATTCAAAGCAGAAAAAACCCTCGATCAGGTCAACATGTATGTTAAAACTGCGAAAGTATGTCCCTGATGAGGGCAAATCCCAGGCCTAACCTAGACCTGACATGCTTTGTCCTTTGAAATATTGATAGAAACCAGGTTTAATTGACTGTTTCAGTGTTGTACTTCATTACTACGTGATGCACACCAGAAAAAACCCAAGACCCGTTCAACAAGTATGTGAAGAATGCGAAAGTATGAGTCTGATGAGTGAAAATCCCCGGCCTAACCTAGACCTAACATGCGTTGTCCTCAAAAATATTGATCGAAACCAGGTTTAATCGACTGTTTCAGCGTTGTACTTCATTACTACGTGATGCAATCCAGAAAAAGCCCAGGATCTATCCATCAAGTATGAGAAATATGCGAAAGAATGAGCCTGATGAGAGCAAATCCCAGACCTAACCTAGACCTTACAAGAATTATTCTCTAAAATATTGATCAAAACCAGGTTTAATTGACTGTTTCAGTGTGGTACCATATTAATACGTGATCCAAACCAGAAAAAACCCAGGATCTTGTCAACGAGTATGTGAAGTGTGCGAAAGTATGAGTCTGATGAGGGCTAATCCCAAACCAATCCTAGACCTAACTTGCGTTATCCTCTAAAATAATGATCGAAACCAGGTTTAATTGACTGTTTTCGTTGTGGTACCACTTTACTACGTGATCCAAAGCAGAAAAACCCTCGATCAGGTCAACATGCATCTTAAAACTGCGAAAGTATGACCCTGATGAGCGCAAATCCCAGGCCTAACCCAAACCTAACATACGTTATCCTCTAAAATATTGATCCAAACCAGGTTTAATGGACTGTTTCAGTGTGGTACCACACTACTACGTGATCCAAACCAGAAAAAACCCAGGATCAGTTCAACAAGTATGTGAAAAACGCGAAAGTATGAGCCTGATGAGGGCAAATCCCAGACCTCTCCCAGACCTAACTTGCGTTATCCACTAAAATATTGATCGAAACCAGGTTTAATTGACTGTTTCAGTGTTGTACTTCATTACTACGTGATGCAATCCAGAAAAAGCCCAGGATCTAGCCATCAAGTATGAGAAATATGCGAAAGAATGAGCCTGATGAGAGCAAATCCCAGACCTAACCTAGACCTAACATGAATTATTCTCTAAAATATTGATCGAAACCAGGTTTAATTGACTGTTTCAGTGTGGTACCACATTACTACGTGATCCAAACCAGAAAAAGCCCAGGATCCGTTCAACAAGTATGTGAAGAATGCGAAAGTATGAGTCTGATGAGTGAAAATCCCAGGCCTAACCTAGACCTAACATGCGTTATCCTCAAAAATATTGATCGAAACCTGGTTTAATCGACTGTTTCAGTGTCATACCACATTACCACGTGATTCAAGCCAGAAAAAACCCAGGATCTAGGCATCAAGTATGAGAAATATGCGAAAGAATGAGCCAGATGAGAGCAAATCCCAGACCTAACCTAGACCTAACATGAATTATTCTCTAAAATATTGATCGAAACCAGGTTTAATCGACTGTATCAGTGTGGTACCACACTACTACGTGACACAAACCGGAAAAAACCCAGGATCTGTTCAACAGGTATGTGAAAAACGCGAAAGTATGAGCCTGATGAGGGCATATCCTAGACCAAAACCAAACCTAACATGCGTTATCCTCTAAAATATTCATCCAAACCAAGTTTAATGGACTGCTTCAGTGTGGTACCACTTTACTACGTGATTCAAAGCAGAAAAAACCCTCGATCAGGTCAACATGTATGTTAAAACTGCGAAAGTATGACCCTGATGAGGGCAAATCCCAGGCCTAACCTAGACCTGACATGCTTTGTCCTTTGAAATATTGATAGAAACCAGGTTTAATTGACTGTTTCAGTGTTGTACTTCATTACTACGTGATGCAATCCAGAAAAAGCCCAGGATCAAGCCATCAAGTATGAGAAATATGCGAAAGAATGAGCCTGATGAGAGCAAATCCCAGACCTAACCTAGACCTAACATGAATTATTCTCTAAAATATTGATCGAAACCAGGTTTAATTGACTGTTTCAGTGTGGTACCACATTACTACGTGATCCGATCCAGAAATAGCCCAGGATCCAGCCATGAAGTATGAGAAATATGCGAAAGTATGAGCCTGATGAGGGCAAATCCTAGACCTAACCCAGACCAAATCTACGTTATCCTATAAAATATTTATCAAGACCAGGTTTAATTGATTGTTTCAGTGTGGTAACACATTACTACGTGGTACACACCAGAAAAAACCCAAGACCCGTTCAACAAGTATGTGAGAAACGCGAAAGTATGAGCCTGATAAGGGCGAATCCCAGACCTATCCCAGACCTAACATGCGTTGTCCTCTAAGACATTGATGGAAACCAGGTTTAATTGACTGTTTCAGCGTTGTACTTCATTGCTACGTGATGCAATCCAGAAAAAGCCCAGGATCTATCCATCAAGTATGAGAAATATGCGAAAGAATGAGCCTGATGAGAGCAAATCCCAGACCTAACCTAGACCTTACAAGAATTATTCTCTAAAATATTGATCAAAACCAGGTTTAATTGACTGTTTCAGTGTGGTACCACATTACTAGGTGATCCAATCCAGAAATAGCCCAGGATCCAGCCATGAAGTATGAGAAATATGCGAAAGTATGAGCCTGACGGGGGCAAATCCTAGACCTAACTCAGACCTAACATGCGCTATCCTGTAAAATATTTATCAAGACCAGGTTTAATCGACTGTTTCAGTGTGGTACCACACTACTACGTGACCCAAACCTGAAAAAACCCAGGATCTGTTCAACAAGTATGTGAAAAACGCGAAAGTATGAGCCTGATGAGGGCAAATCCCAGACCTATCCCAGACCTAACTTGCGTTGTCCTCTCAGATATTGGTGGAAACCAGGTTAAATTGACTGTTTCAGTGTTGTACTTCATTACTACGTGATGCAATCCAGAAAAAGCCCAGGATCTTGCCATGAAGTGTGAGAAATATGCGAAAGTATGAGCCTGATGAGGGCAAATCCCAGGCCTATCCCAGACCTAACATGCGTTGTGCTCTAAGATATTAACGGAAACCAGGTTTAATTGAATGTTTCAGTGTGGTACCACATTACTACGTGAACCAAACCAGAAAAAACAAGGGACCCGTTCAACAAGTATGTGAAGAATGCGAAAGTATGAGTCTGATGAGTGAAAATCCACGGCCTAACCTAGACCTAACATGCGTTATCCCCAAAAATATTGATCGAAACCAGGTTTAATTGAATGTTTCAGTGTTGTACCACATTACTACGTGATCCAAACCAGTAAAAACCCAGGATCCGTTCAACAAGTATGTGAAGAATGCGAAAGTATGAGTCTGATGAGTGAAAATCCCCGGCTTAACCTAGACCTAACATGCGTTATCCTCAAAAATATTGATCGAAACCAGGTTTAATCGACTGTTTCAGTGTGGTACCTCACTACTACGTGACCCAAACCTGTAAAAACCCAGGATCTGTTCAACAAGTATGTGAAAAACGCGAAAGTGTGAGCTTGATGAGGGCAAATCCCAGACCTATCCCAGACCTAACTTGCGTTGTCCTCTCAGATATTGATGGAAACCAGGTTAAATTGACTGTTCCAGTGTTGTACTTCATTACTACGTGATCCAATCCAGAAAAAGCCCAGGATCTAGCCATGAAGTATGAGAAATATGCGAAAGTATGAGCCTGATGTCGGCAAATCCTAGACCTAACCCAAACCTACCATGCGTTAGCCTCTAAAATATTTATCAAGACCAGGTTTAATTGAATGTTTCAGTGTGGTACCACATTACTACGTGAACCAAACCAGAAAAAACACAGGAGCCGTTCAACAAGAATGTGAAAAATGCGAAAGTATGAGTCTGATGAGTGAAAATCCCAGGCCTAACCTAGACCTAACATGCGTTATCCTCTAAAATATTGATCGAAACCAGGTTTAATCGACTGTTTCAGTGTGGTACCACATTGCAACGTGATCCAAACCAGAAAAAACCCAGGATCAGTTCTACGAGTATGTGAAAAACGCGAATGAATGAGCCTGATGAGGACGAATCCCAGACCTATCCCAGACCTAACTTGCGTTATCCTCTAAAATATTGATCGAAACCAGGTTTAATTGACTGTTTCAGCGTGGTACCGCATTACTACGTGATACAATCCAGAAACAGCCCAGGATCTAGCCATGAAGTATGAGAAATATGCGAAAGTATGAGCCTGATGAGGGCTAATCCTTGACCTAACCCAAACCTAACATGCGTTATCCTCTAAAATATTGATCCAAACCAGGTTTAATGGGCTGCTTCAGTGTGGTACCACTTTACTACGTGATCCAAAGCAGTAAAAACCCTCGATCAGGTCAACATGTATGTTAAAACTGCGAAAGTATGACCCTAATGAGGGCATATCCCAGGCCTAACCTAGATCTAACATGCGTTGTCCTCTAAAATATTGATGGAAACCAGGTTTAATTGACTGTTTCAGTGTTGTACTACATTACTACGTGATGCAATCCAGAAAAAGCCCAGGATCTTGCCATGAAGTGTGAGAAATATGCGAAAGTATGAGCCTGATGAGGGCAAATCCCAGGCCTATCCCAGACCTAACATGCGTTGTGCTCTAAGATATTAACGGAAACCAGGTTTAATTGAATGTTTCAGTGCGGTACCACATTACTACGTGAACCAAACCAGAAAAAACAAGGGACCCGTTCAACAAGTATGTGAAGAATGCGAAAGTATGAGTCTGATGAGTGAAAATCCACGGCCTAACCTAGACCTAACATGCGTTATCCCCAAAAATATTGATCGAAACCAGGTTTAATTGAATGTTTCAGTGTTGTACCACATTACTACGTGATCCAAACCAGTAAAAACCCAGGATCCGTTCAACAAGTATGTGAAGAATGCGAAAGTATGAGTCTGATGAGTGAAAATCCCCGGCTTAACCTAGACCTAACATGCGTTATCCTCAAAAATATTGATCGAAACCAGGTTTAATCGACTGTTTCAGTGTGGTACCTCACTACTACGTGACCCAAACCTGTAAAAACCCAGGATCTGTTCAACAAGTATGTGAAAAACGCGAAAGTGTGAGCTTGATGAGGGCAAATCCCAGACCTATCCCAGACCTAACTTGCGTTGTCCTCTCAGATATTGATGGAAACCAGGTTAAATTGACTGTTCCAGTGTTGTACTTCATTACTACGTGATCCAATCCAGAAAAAGCCCAGGATCTAGCCATGAAGTATGAGAAATATGCGAAAGTATGAGCCTGATGTCGGCAAATCCTAGACCTAACCCAAACCTACCATGCGTTAGCCTCTAAAATATTTATCAAGACCAGGTTTAATTGAATGTTTCAGTGTGGTACCACATTACTACGTGAACCAAACCAGAAAAAACACAGGAGCCGTTCAACAAGAATGTGAAAAATGCGAAAGTATGAGTCTGATGAGTGAAAATCCCAGGCCTAACCTAGACCTAACATGCGTTATCCTCTAAAATATTGATCGAAACCAGGTTTAATCGACTGTTTCAGTGTGGTACCACATTGCAACGTGATCCAAACCAGAAAAAACCCAGGATCAGTTCTACGAGTATGTGAAAAACGCGAATGAATGAGCCTGATGAGGACGAATCCCAGACCTATCCCAGACCTAACTTGCGTTATCCTCTAAAATATTGATCGAAACCAGGTTTAATTGACTGTTTCAGCGTGGTACCGCATTACTACGTGATACAATCCAGAAACAGCCCAGGATCTAGCCATGAAGTATGAGAAATATGCGAAAGTATGAGCCTGATGAGGGCAAATCCTTGACCTAACCCAAACCTAACATGCGTTATCCTCTAAAATATTGATCCAAACCAGGTTTAATGGGCTGCTTCAGTGTGGTACCACTTTACTACGTGATCCAAAGCAGTAAAAACCCTCGATCAGGTCAACATGTATGTTAAAACTGCGAAAGTATGACCCTCATGAGGGCATATCCCAGGCCTAACCTAGATCTAACATGCGTTGTCCTCTAAAATATTGATGGAAACCAGGTTTAATTGACTGTTTCAGTGTTGTACTACATTACTACGTGATGCAATCCAGAAAAAGCCCAGGATCTAGCCATCAACTATGAGAAATATGCGAAAGAATGAGCCTGATGAGAGCAAATCCCAGACGTAACCTAGACCTAACATGAATTATTCTCTAAACTATTGATCGAAACCAGGTTTAATTGACTGTTTCAGTGTGGTACCACATTACTACGTGATCCAAACCAGTAAAAACCCAGGATCCTTTCAACAAGTATGTGAAGAATGCGAAAGTATGAGTCTGATGAGTGAAAATCCTCGGCCTAACCTAGACCTAACATGCGTTATCCTCAAAAATATTAATCGAAACCAGGTTTAATGGACAGTTTCAGTGTGGTACCACATTACTACGTGATCCAAACCAGAAAAAAACCCAGGATCAGTTCAACAAGTATGTGAAAAACGCGAAAGTATGAGCCTGATGAGGGCAAATCCCAGACCTCTCCCAGACCTAACTTGCGTTATCCACTAAAATATTGATCGAAAACAGGTTTAATTTACTGTTTCAGCGTGGTACCACATTACTACGCGATACAATCCAGAAACAGCCCAGGATCTAGCCATGAAGTATGAGAAATATGCGAAAGTATGAGCCTGATGAGGGCATATCCTAGACCAAACCCAAACCTAACATGCGTTATCCTCTAAAATATTCATCCAAACCAAGTTTAATGGACTGCATCAGTGTGGTACCACTTTACTACGTGATTCAAAGCAGAAAAAACCCTCGATCAGGTCAACATGTATGTTAAAACTGCGAAAGTATGTCCCTGATGAGGGCAAATCCCAGGCCTAACCTAGACCTGACATGCTTTGTCCTTTGAAATATTGATAGAAACCAGGTTTAATTGACTGTTTCAGTGTTGTACTTCATTACTACGTGATGCACACCAGAAAAAACCCAAGACCCGTTCAACAAGTATGTGAAGAATGCGAAAGTATGAGTCTGATGAGTGAAAATCCCCGGCCTAACCTAGACCTAACATGCGTTGTCCTCAAAAATATTGATCGAAACCAGGTTTAATCGACTGTTTCAGCGTTGTACTTCATTACTACGTGATGCAATCCAGAAAAAGCCCAGGATCTATCCATCAAGTATGAGAAATATGCGAAAGAATGAGCCTGATGAGAGCAAATCCCAGACCTAACCTAGACCTTACAAGAATTATTCTCTAAAATATTGATCAAAACCAGGTTTAATTGACTGTTTCAGTGTGGTACCATATTAATACGTGATCCAAACCAGAAAAAACCCAGGATCTTGTCAACGAGTATGTGAAGTGTGCGAAAGTATGAGTCTGATGAGGGCTAATCCCAAACCAATCCTAGACCTAACTTGCGTTATCCTCTAAAATAATGATCGAAACCAGGTTTAATTGACTGTTTTCGTTGTGGTACCACTTTACTACGTGATCCAAAGCAGAAAAACCCTCGATCAGGTCAACATGCATCTTAAAACTGCGAAAGTATGACCCTGATGAGCGCAAATCCCAGGCCTAACCCAAACCTAACATACGTTATCCTCTAAAATATTGATCCAAACCAGGTTTAATGGACTGTTTCAGTGTGGTACCACACTACTACGTGATCCAAACCAGAAAAAACCCAGGATCAGTTCAACAAGTATGTGAAAAACGCGAAAGTATGAGCCTGATGAGGGCAAATCCCAGACCTCTCCCAGACCTAACTTGCGTTATCCACTAAAATATTGATCGAAACCAGGTTTAATTGACTGTTTCAGTGTTGTACTTCATTACTACGTGATGCAATCCAGAAAAAGCCCAGGATCTAGCCATCAAGTATGAGAAATATGCGAAAGAATGAGCCTGATGAGAGCAAATCCCAGACCTAACCTAGACCTAACATGAATTATTCTCTAAAATATTGATCGAAACCAGGTTTAATTGACTGTTTCAGTGTGGTACCACATTACTACGTGATCCAAACCAGAAAAAGCCCAGGATCCGTTCAACAAGTATGTGAAGAATGCGAAAGTATGAGTCTGATGAGTGAAAATCCCAGGCCTAACCTAGACCTAACATGCGTTATCCTCAAAAATATTGATCGAAACCTGGTTTAATCGACTGTTTCAGTGTCATACCACATTACCACGTGATTCAAGCCAGAAAAAACCCAGGATCTAGGCATCAAGTATGAGAAATATGCGAAAGAATGAGCCAGATGAGAGCAAATCCCAGACCTAACCTAGACCTAACATGAATTATTCTCTAAAATATTGATCGAAACCAGGTTTAATCGACTGTTTCAGTGTGGTACCACATTACTACGTGATCCAATCCAGAAATTGCCCAGGATCCAACCATGAAGTATGAGAGATATGCGAAAGTATGAGCCTGATGAGGGCAAATCCTAGACCCAACCCAGACCTAACATGCGTTATCCTATAAAATATTTATCATGACCAGGTTTAATTGATTGTTTCAGTGTGGTACCACATTACTACGTGATCCACACCAGAAAAAAACCCAAGACCCGTTCAACAAGTATGTGAAAAACGCGAAAGTATGAGCCTGATGAGGGCAAATCCCAGACCTATCCCAGACATAAATTGCGTTATCCTCTAAGATATTAATCGAAACCAGGTTGAATTGACTGTTTTAGTGTGGTACCACTTTACTACGTATCCAAAGTAGAAAAAACCCTCGATCAGGTCAACATGTATGTTAAAACTGCGAAAGTGTGAGCCTGATGAGGGCAAATCCCAGACCTATCCTTGACCTAACTTGCGTTGTCCTCTCAGATATTGATGGAAACCAGGTTAAATTGACTGTTTCAGTGTTGTACTTCATTACTAAGTGATGCAATCCAGAAAAAGCCCAGGATCTAGCCATGAAGTATGAGAAATATGCGAAAGTATGAGCCTGATGAGGGCAAATCCTAGACCTAACCCAAACCTACCATGCGTTATCCTCTAAAATATTTATCAAGACCAGGTTTAATTGAATGTTTCAGTGTGGTACCACATTACTACGTGAACCAAACCAGAAAAAAAACAGGAGCCGTTCAACAAGTATGTGAAGAATGCGAAAGTATGAGTCTGATGAGTGAAAATCCACGGCCTAACCTAGACATAACATGCGTTATCCCCAAAAATATTGATCGACACCAGGTTTAATCGACTGTATCAGTGTGGTACCACACTACTACGTGACACAAACCGGAAAAAACCCAGGATCTGTTCAACAGGTATGTGAAAAACGCGAAAGTATGAGCCTGATGAGGGCATATCCTAGACCAAAACCAAACCTAACATGCGTTATCCTCTAAAATATTCATCCAAACCAAGTTTAATGGACTGCTTCAGTGTGGTACCACTTTACTACGTGATTCAAAGCAGAAAAAACCCTCGATCAGGTCAACATGTATGTTAAAACTGCGAAAGTATGACCCTGATGAGGGCAAATCCCAGGCCTAACCTAGACCTGACATGCTTTGTCCTTTGAAATATTGATAGAAACCAGGTTTAATTGACTGTTTCAGTGTTGTACTTCATTACTACGTGATGCAATCCAGAAAAAGCCCAGGATCAAGCCATCAAGTATGAGAAATATGCGAAAGAATGAGCCTGATGAGAGCAAATCCCAGACCTAACCTAGACCTAACATGAATTATTCTCTAAAATATTGATCGAAACCAGGTTTAATTGACTGTTTCAGTGTGGTACCACATTACTACGTGATCCGATCCAGAAATAGCCCAGGATCCAGCCATGAAGTATGAGAAATATGCGAAAGTATGAGCCTGATGAGGGCAAATCCTAGACCTAACCCAGACCAAATCTACGTTATCCTATAAAATATTTATCAAGACCAGGTTTAATTGATTGTTTCAGTGTGGTAACACATTACTACGTGGTACACACCAGAAAAAACCCAAGACCCGTTCAACAAGTATGTGAGAAACGCGAAAGTATGAGCCTGATAAGGGCGAATCCCAGACCTATCCCAGACCTAACATGCGTTGTCCTCTAAGACATTGATGGAAACCAGGTTTAATTGACTGTTTCAGCGTTGTACTTCATTGCTACGTGATGCAATCCAGAAAAAGCCCAGGATCTATCCATCAAGTATGAGAAATATGCGAAAGAATGAGCCTGATGAGAGCAAATCCCAGACCTAACCTAGACCTTACAAGAATTATTCTCTAAAATATTGATCAAAACCAGGTTTAATTGACTGTTTCAGTGTGGTACCACATTACTAGGTGATCCAATCCAGAAATAGCCCAGGATCCAGCCATGAAGTATGAGAAATATGCGAAAGTATGAGCCTGACGGGGGCAAATCCTAGACCTAACTCAGACCTAACATGCGCTATCCTGTAAAATATTTATCAAGACCAGGTTTAATCGACTGTTTCAGTGTGGTACCACACTACTACGTGACCCAAACCTGAAAAAACCCAGGATCTGTTCAACAAGTATGTGAAAAACGCGAAAGTATGAGCCTGATGAGGGCAAATCCCAGACCTATCCCAGACCTAACTTGCGTTGTCCTCTCAGATATTGGTGGAAACCAGGTTAAATTGACTGTTTCAGTGTTGTACTTCATTACTACGTGATGCAATCCAGAAAAAGCCCAGGATCTTGCCATGAAGTGTGAGAAATATGCGAAAGTATGAGCCTGATGAGGGCAAATCCCAGGCCTATCCCAGACCTAACATGCGTTGTGCTCTAAGATATTAACGGAAACCAGGTTTAATTGAATGTTTCAGTGTGGTACCACATTACTACGTGAACCAAACCAGAAAAAACAAGGGACCCGTTCAACAAGTATGTGAAGAATGCGAAAGTATGAGTCTGATGAGTGAAAATCCACGGCCTAACCTAGACCTAACATGCGTTATCCCCAAAAATATTGATCGAAACCAGGTTTAATTGAATGTTTCAGTGTTGTACCACATTACTACGTGATCCAAACCAGTAAAAACCCAGGATCCGTTCAACAAGTATGTGAAGAATGCGAAAGTATGAGTCTGATGAGTGAAAATCCCCGGCTTAACCTAGACCTAACATGCGTTATCCTCAAAAATATTGATCGAAACCAGGTTTAATCGACTGTTTCAGTGTGGTACCTCACTACTACGTGACCCAAACCTGTAAAAACCCAGGATCTGTTCAACAAGTATGTGAAAAACGCGAAAGTGTGAGCTTGATGAGGGCAAATCCCAGACCTATCCCAGACCTAACTTGCGTTGTCCTCTCAGATATTGATGGAAACCAGGTTAAATTGACTGTTCCAGTGTTGTACTTCATTACTACGTGATCCAATCCAGAAAAAGCCCAGGATCTAGCCATGAAGTATGAGAAATATGCGAAAGTATGAGCCTGATGTCGGCAAATCCTAGACCTAACCCAAACCTACCATGCGTTAGCCTCTAAAATATTTATCAAGACCAGGTTTAATTGAATGTTTCAGTGTGGTACCACATTACTACGTGAACCAAACCAGAAAAAACACAGGAGCCGTTCAACAAGAATGTGAAAAATGCGAAAGTATGAGTCTGATGAGTGAAAATCCCAGGCCTAACCTAGACCTAACATGCGTTATCCTCTAAAATATTGATCGAAACCAGGTTTAATCGACTGTTTCAGTGTGGTACCACATTGCAACGTGATCCAAACCAGAAAAAACCCAGGATCAGTTCTACGAGTATGTGAAAAACGCGAATGAATGAGCCTGATGAGGACGAATCCCAGACCTATCCCAGACCTAACTTGCGTTATCCTCTAAAATATTGATCGAAACCAGGTTTAATTGACTGTTTCAGCGTGGTACCGCATTACTACGTGATACAATCCAGAAACAGCCCAGGATCTAGCCATGAAGTATGAGAAATATGCGAAAGTATGAGCCTGATGAGGGCTAATCCTTGACCTAACCCAAACCTAACATGCGTTATCCTCTAAAATATTGATCCAAACCAGGTTTAATGGGCTGCTTCAGTGTGGTACCACTTTACTACGTGATCCAAAGCAGTAAAAACCCTCGATCAGGTCAACATGTATGTTAAAACTGCGAAAGTATGACCCTAATGAGGGCATATCCCAGGCCTAACCTAGATCTAACATGCGTTGTCCTCTAAAATATTGATGGAAACCAGGTTTAATTGACTGTTTCAGTGTTGTACTACATTACTACGTGATGCAATCCAGAAAAAGCCCAGGATCTTGCCATGAAGTGTGAGAAATATGCGAAAGTATGAGCCTGATGAGGGCAAATCCCAGGCCTATCCCAGACCTAACATGCGTTGTGCTCTAAGATATTAACGGAAACCAGGTTTAATTGAATGTTTCAGTGCGGTACCACATTACTACGTGAACCAAACCAGAAAAAACAAGGGACCCGTTCAACAAGTATGTGAAGAATGCGAAAGTATGAGTCTGATGAGTGAAAATCCACGGCCTAACCTAGACCTAACATGCGTTATCCCCAAAAATATTGATCGAAACCAGGTTTAATTGAATGTTTCAGTGTTGTACCACATTACTACGTGATCCAAACCAGTAAAAACCCAGGATCCGTTCAACAAGTATGTGAAGAATGCGAAAGTATGAGTCTGATGAGTGAAAATCCCCGGCTTAACCTAGACCTAACATGCGTTATCCTCAAAAATATTGATCGAAACCAGGTTTAATCGACTGTTTCAGTGTGGTACCTCACTACTACGTGACCCAAACCTGTAAAAACCCAGGATCTGTTCAACAAGTATGTGAAAAACGCGAAAGTGTGAGCTTGATGAGGGCAAATCCCAGACCTATCCCAGACCTAACTTGCGTTGTCCTCTCAGATATTGATGGAAACCAGGTTAAATTGACTGTTCCAGTGTTGTACTTCATTACTACGTGATCCAATCCAGAAAAAGCCCAGGATCTAGCCATGAAGTATGAGAAATATGCGAAAGTATGAGCCTGATGTCGGCAAATCCTAGACCTAACCCAAACCTACCATGCGTTAGCCTCTAAAATATTTATCAAGACCAGGTTTAATTGAATGTTTCAGTGTGGTACCACATTACTACGTGAACCAAACCAGAAAAAACACAGGAGCCGTTCAACAAGAATGTGAAAAATGCGAAAGTATGAGTCTGATGAGTGAAAATCCCAGGCCTAACCTAGACCTAACATGCGTTATCCTCTAAAATATTGATCGAAACCAGGTTTAATCGACTGTTTCAGTGTGGTACCACATTGCAACGTGATCCAAACCAGAAAAAACCCAGGATCAGTTCTACGAGTATGTGAAAAACGCGAATGAATGAGCCTGATGAGGACGAATCCCAGACCTATCCCAGACCTAACTTGCGTTATCCTCTAAAATATTGATCGAAACCAGGTTTAATTGACTGTTTCAGCGTGGTACCGCATTACTACGTGATACAATCCAGAAACAGCCCAGGATCTAGCCATGAAGTATGAGAAATATGCGAAAGTATGAGCCTGATGAGGGCAAATCCTTGACCTAACCCAAACCTAACATGCGTTATCCTCTAAAATATTGATCCAAACCAGGTTTAATGGGCTGCTTCAGTGTGGTACCACTTTACTACGTGATCCAAAGCAGTAAAAACCCTCGATCAGGTCAACATGTATGTTAAAACTGCGAAAGTATGACCCTCATGAGGGCATATCCCAGGCCTAACCTAGATCTAACATGCGTTGTCCTCTAAAATATTGATGGAAACCAGGTTTAATTGACTGTTTCAGTGTTGTACTACATTACTACGTGATGCAATCCAGAAAAAGCCCAGGATCTAGCCATCAACTATGAGAAATATGCGAAAGAATGAGCCTGATGAGAGCAAATCCCAGACGTAACCTAGACCTAACATGAATTATTCTCTAAACTATTGATCGAAACCAGGTTTAATTGACTGTTTCAGTGTGGTACCACATTACTACGTGATCCAAACCAGTAAAAACCCAGGATCCTTTCAACAAGTATGTGAAGAATGCGAAAGTATGAGTCTGATGAGTGAAAATCCTCGGCCTAACCTAGACCTAACATGCGTTATCCTCAAAAATATTAATCGAAACCAGGTTTAATGGACAGTTTCAGTGTGGTACCACATTACTACGTGATCCAAACCAGAAAAAAACCCAGGATCTGTTCAACAAGTATGTGAAGTATGCGAAAGTATGAGTCTGATAAGGGCTAATCCCAGAACTAAACTAGACATAACTTTCGTTATCCTCTAAAATATTGATCGAAACCAGGTTTAATTGACTGTTTTAGTGTGGTACCAATTTACTACGTGATCCAAAGCAGAAAAAACCCTCGATCAGGTCAACATGCATGTTATAACTGCGAAAGAATGAGCCTGATGAGCGCAAATCCCAGGCCTAACCCAAACCTAACATACGTTATCCTCTAAAATATTGATCCAAACCAGGTTTAATGGACTTTTTCAGTGTGGTACCACACTACTACGTGATCCAAACCAGAAAAAACCCAGGATCAGTTCAACAAGTATGTGAAAAACTCGAAAGTATGAGCCTGATGAGGGCAAATCCCAGACCTGTCCCAGACCTAACTTGCGTTATCCTCTAAAATATTGATCGCAACCAGGTTTAATAGACTGTTTCAGTGTTGTACTTCATTACTACGTGATGCAATCCAGAAAAAGCCCAGGATCTAGCCATCAAGTATGAGAAATATGCGAAAGAATGAGCCTGATGAGAGCAAATCCCAGACCTAACCTAGACCTAACATGAATTATTCTCTAAAATATTGATCGAAACCAGGTTTAATTGACTGTTTCATTGTGGTACCACATTACTACGTGATCCAATCCAGAAATTGCCCAGGATCCAACCATGAAGTATGAGAGATATGCGAAAGTATGAGCCTGATGAGGGCAAATCCTAGACCTAACCCAGACCTAACATGCGTTATCCTATAAAATATTTATCAAGACCAGGTTTAATTGATTGTTTCAGTGTGGTACCACATTACTACGTGATCCACACCAGAAAAAAACCCAAGACCCGTTCAACAAGTATGTGAAAAACGCGAAAGTATGAGCCTGATGAGGGCAAATCCCAGACCTATCCCAGACATAAATTGCGTTATCCTCTAAAATATTAATCGAAACCAGGTTGAATTGACTGTTTTAGTGTGGTACCACTTTACTACGTGATCCAAAGTAGAAAAAACCCTCGATGAGGTCAACATGTATGTTAAAACTGCGAAAGTATGACCCTGATGAGGCCAAATCCGAGGCCTAACCTAGACCTAACATGCGTTATCCTCTAGAATATTGATCCAAACCAGGTTTAGTGGACTGTTTCAGTGTGGTACCACATTACTATGTGATCCAAACCAGAAAATAACCCAGGATCTGTTCAACGAGTATGTGAAGTGTGCGAAAGTATGAGTCTGATGAGGGCAAATCCCAGACCTATCCCAGACCTAACATGCGTTATCCTCTAAAATATTTATCAAGACCAGGTTTAATTGACTGTTTCAGTGTTGTACTTCATTACTACGTGATGCAATCCAGAAACAGCCCATGATCTAGCCATGAAGTATGAGAAATATGCGAAAGTATGAGCCTGATGAGGACAAATCCTAGACCTAAGCCTGACCTAACATGCGTTGTTCTCTAAAATATTTATCAAAACCAGGTTTAATTGATTGTATCAGTGTGGTACCACACTACTACGTGACCCAAACCGGAAAAAACCCAGGATCTAGCCATCAAGTATGAGAAATATGCGAATGTATGAGCCTGATGAGGGCGAATCCCAGACCTATCCCAGACCTAACTTGCGTTATCCTCTAAAATATTGATCCAAACCAGGTTTAGTGGACTGTTTCAGTGTGGTACCACACTACTACGTGACCCAAACCGGAAAAAACCCAGGATCTGTTCAACAAGTATGTGAAAAACGCGAAAGTATGAGCCTGATGAGGGCAAATCCCAGACCTATCCAAGACCTAACTTGCGTTGTCCTCTAAGATATTGATGGAAACCAGGTTTAATCGACTGTTTCAGTGTTGTACTTCATTACTACGTGATGCAATCCAGAAAAAGCCCAGGATCTAGCCATCAAGTATGAGAAATATGCGAAAGAATGAGCCTGATGAGAGCAAATCCCAGACCTAACCTAGACCTAACATGAATTATTCTCTAAAATATTGATCGAAACCAGGTTTAATTGACTGTTTCAGTGTTGCACTTCGTTACTACGTGATCCAAACCAGTAAAAACCCAGGATCCGTTCAACAACTATGTGAAGAATGCGAAAGTATGAGTGTGATGAGTGAAAAACCCCGGCCTAACCTAGACCTAACATGCGTTATCCTCAAAAATATTGAATGAAATCTGGTTTAATCGTCTGTTTCAGTGTGGTACCACATTACTATGTGATCCAAACCAGAAAATAACCCAGGATCTGTTCAACGAGTATGTGAAGTGTGCGAAAGTATGAGTCTGATGAGGGCAAATCCCAGAACTATCCCAGAGCTAACATGCGTTATCCTCTAAAATATTTATCAAGACCAGGTTTAATTGAATGTTTCAGTGTGGTACCACATTCCTACGTGAACCAAACCAGAAAAAACCCTGTATCTGATCAACAAGTATGTGAAGAATGCTAAAGTATGAGTCTGATGAGTGAAAATCCCAGGGCTAACCTAGACCTAACATGCGTTATCCTCTAAAATATTGATCCAAGCCAGGTTTAATGGACTGTTTCAGTTTGGTACCACTTTACTGCGTGATCCAAAGCAGAAAAAACCCTCGATCAGGTCAACATATATGTTAAAACTGCGAA
Organism: Colletes latitarsis; assembly: GCF_051014445.1. NCBI lineage: Eukaryota > Metazoa > Arthropoda > Insecta > Hymenoptera > Colletidae > Colletes > Colletes latitarsis. The sequence continues at coordinate 18,671,763 of NW_027488366.1, forward strand.
AGTATGACCCTGATGTGGGCAAATCCCAGGCCTAACCTAGACCTAACATGCGTTGTCCTCTAAAATATTTATCAAGACCAGGTTTAATTGACTGTTTCAGTGTTGCACTTCATTACTACGTCATCCAAACTAGTAAAAACCCAGGATCCGTTCAACAGGTATGTGAAGCATGCGAAAGTATGAGTCTGATGAGTGAAAATCCCAGACCTAACCTAGACCTAACATGAGTTATCCTCAAAAATATTCATCGAAACCCGGTTTAATCGAATGTTTCAGTGTGGTACCACATTACTATGTGATCCAAACCAGAAAATAACCCAGGATCTGTTCAACGAGTATGTGAAGTGTGCGAAAGTATGAGTCCGATGGGGGCAAATCCCAGACCCATCCCAGACCTAACATGCGTTATCCTCTAAAATATTTATCAAGACCATGTTTAATTGATTGTTTCAGTGTGGTTCCACATTACTACGTGATCCAAACCAGAAAAAAACCCAGGATCCGTTCAACAAGTATGTGAAGAATGCGAAAGTATGAGTCTGATGTGTGAAAATCCCAGACCTAACCTAGACCTAACATACGTTATCTAAAATATTGATCCAAATCAGGTTTGATGGACTGTTTCCGTGTGGTGCCACACTACTACGTGATTCAAACCAGAAAAAACCCAGGATCTGTTCAACAAGTATGTGAAAAAGGCGAAAGTATGAGCCTGATGAGGGCAAATCCCAGACCTATCCCAGACCTAACTTGCGTTGTCCTCTAAGATATTGATGGAAACCAGGTTTAATCGACTGTTTCAGTGTTGTACTTCATTACTACGTGATGCAATCCAGAAAAAGCCCAGGATCTAGCCATCAAGTATGAGAAATATGCGAAAGAATGAGCCTGATGAGAGCAAATCCCAGACCTAACCTAGACCTAACATGAATTATTCTCTAAAATATTGGTCGAAACCAGGTTTAATTGACTGTTTCAGTGTGGTCCCACATTACTACGTGATCCAAACCAGAAAAAACCCAGGATCCGTTCAACAAGTATGTGAAGAATACGAAAGCATGTGTCTGATGAGTGAAAATCCCTGGCCTAACCTAGACCTAACATGCGTTATCCTCTAAAATATTGATCGAAACCAGTTTTAATTGACTGTTTCAGCGTGGTACCACATTACTACGTGATACAATCCAGAAACAGCCCAGGATCTAGTCATGAAGTATGAGAAATATGTGAAAGAAAGAGCCTGCTGAGAGCAAATCCCAGACCTAACCTAGACCTAACGTGAAATATTCTGCAAAACATTGATCGAAACCAGGTGTAATTGAGTGCTTCAGTGTGGTCCCACATTACTACGTGATCCAAACCAGAAAAAACCCAGGATCCGTTCAACAAGTACGTGAAGAATGCGAAAGTATGAGTCTGATGAGTGAAAATCCCAGACCTAACCTAGACCTAACATACGTTATCCTCTAAAATATTGATCCAAATCAGGTTTGATGGACTGTTTCCGTGTGGTGCCACACTACTACGCGATCCAAACCAGAAAAAACCCAGGATCAGTTCAACAAGTATGTGAAAAACGCGAAAGTATGAGCCTGATGAGGGCGAATCCCAGACCTATCCCAGACCTAGCTTGCGTTATCCTCTAAAATATTGATCGAAACCAGTTTTAATTGACTGTTTCAGCGTGGTACCACATTACTACGTGATACAATCCAGAAACAGCCCAGGATCTAGTCATGAAGTATGAGAAATATGCGAAAGAAAGAGCCTGCTGAGAGCAAATCCCAGACCTAACCTAGACCTAACATGCGTTATCCTCAAAAATATTGATCGAAACCTGGTTTAATCGACTGCTTCAGTGAGGTACCACATTACTATGTGATCCAAACCAGAAAATAACCCAGGATCTGTTCAACGAGTATCTGGAGTGTGCGAAAGTATGAGTCTGATGAGGGCAAATCCCAGACCTATCCCAGACCTAACATGCGTTATCCTCTAAAATATTTATCAATACCAGGTTTAATTGGTTGTTTCAGTGTGATCCCACATTACTACGTGATCCAAACCAGAAAAAACCCAGGATCCGTTCAAAAAGTATGTGAAGAATGCGAAAGTATGAGTCTGATGAGTGAAAATCCCAGACCTAACCTAGACCTAACATGCGTTATCCTCTAAAATATTTATCATGACCAGGTTTAATTGATTGTTTCAGTGTGGTCCCACATTACTACGTGATCCAAACCAGAAAAAACCCAGGATCTGTTCAACAAGTATGTGAAAAACGCGAAAGTATGAGCCTGATGAGAGCAAATCCCAGACCTCTCCCAGCCCTAACTTGCGTTGTCCTCTAAGATATTGATGGAAACCAGGTTTAATTGACTGTTTCAGTGTTGTACTTCATTACTACGTGATGCAATCCAGAAAAAGCCCAGGATCTAGCCATCAAGTATGAGAAATATGCGAAAGAATGAGCCTGATGAGAGCAAATCCCAGACCTAACCTAGACCTAACATGCGTTGTCCTCTAAAATATTGATGGAAACCAGGTTTAATTGACTGTTTCAGTGTTGTACTTCATTACTACGTGATGCAATCCAGAAAAAGCCCAGGATCTAGCCATCAAGTATGGGAAATATGCGAAAGAATGAGCCTGATGAGAGCAAATCCCAGTCCTAACCTAGACATAACACGAATTATTCTCTAAAATATTGATCAAAACCAGGTTTAATTGACAATTTCAGTGTGGTACCACACTACTACGTGCCCCAAACCGGAAAAAGCCCAGGATCTGTTCAACAAGTGTGTGAAAAACGTGAAAGTGTGAGCCTGTTGAGGGCAAATCCCAGACCTATCCCTGACCTAACTTGCGTTGTCCTCTATGATATTGATGGAAACCAGGTTTAATTGACTGTTTCAGTGTTGTACTTCATTACTACGTGATGCAATCCAGAAAAAGCCCAGGATCTAGCCATCAAGTATGAGAAATATGCGAAAGTATGAGCCTGATGTGGGCGAATCCCAGACCTATCCCAGACCTAACATGCGTTATCCTCTAAAATAGATATAATGACCCGGTTTAATTGATTGTTTCAGTGTGGTCCCACATTACTACGTGATCCAAAGCAGAAAAAACCCTCGCTCAGGTCAACATGTATGTAAAAACTGCGGAAGTATGACCCTGATGAGGGCAAATCCCAGGCCTAACCTAGACCTAACATGCGTTGTCCTCTAAAATATTGATGGAAACCAGGTTTAATTGACTGTTTCAGTGTTGTACTTCATTACTACGTGATGCAATCCAGAAAAAGCCCAGGATCTAGCCATCAAGTATGGGAAATATGCGAAAGAATGAGCCTGATGAGAGCAAATCCCAGACCTAACCTAGACATAACACGAATTATTCTCTAAAATATTGATCAAAACCAGGTTTAATTGACAATTTCAGTGTGGTACCACATTACTACGTGATCTAATCCAGAAATAGCCCAGGATCCAGCCATAAAGTATGAGAAATATGCGAAAGTATGAGCCTGATGGGGGCAAATCCTAGACCTAACCCAGACCTAACATGCGTCATCCTCTAAAATATTTATCAAGACCAGGTTTAATTGAATGTTTCAGTGTGGTACCACATTACTACGTGATCCAAACCAGTTAAAACCCAGGATCCGTTCAACAAGTATGTGAGGAATGCGAAAGTATGAGTCTGATGTGTGAAAAACCCCGGCCTAACCTAGACCTAACATGCGTTATCCTCGAAACCTGGTATATTCGACTGTTTCAGTGTGGTACCACATTACTATGTGATCCAAACCAGAAAATAACCCAGGATCTGTTCAACGAGTATGTGAAGTGTGCGAAAGTATGAGTCTGATGAGGGCAAATCCCAGACCTAACCCAGACCTAACATGCGTTATCCTCTAAAATAATTATCAATACCAGGTTTAATTGATTGTTTCAGTGTGGTCCCACATTACTACGTGATCCAAACCAGAAAAGACCCAGGATCCGTTCAAAAAGTATGTGAAGAATGCGAAAGTATGAGTCTGATGAGAGCAAATCCCAGACCTAACCTAGACCTAACATGAATCATTCTCCAAAATACTTATCATGACCAGGTTTAATTGATTGTTTCAGGGAGGTACCACATTACTACGTGACCCAATCCAGAAATAGCCCAGGATCCAGCCATGAAGTATGAGAAATATGCGAAAGTATGAGCCTGATGGAGGCAAATCCTAGACCTAACCCAGACCTAACATGCGTCATCCTCTAAAATATTTATCAAGACCAGGTTTAATTGAATGTTTCAGTGTGGTACCACATTACTACGTGATCCAAACCAGTAAAAACCCAGGATCCGTTCAAAAAGTATCTGAAGAATGCGAAAGTATGAGTCTGATGAGTGAAAATCCCAGACCTAACCTAGACCTAACATGCGTTATCCTCAAAAATATTGATCCAAACCAGGTTTAATGGACTGTTTCAGTGTGGTACCACACTACTACGTGATCCAAACCAGAAAAAAACCAGGATCTGTTCAACAAGTATGTGAAAAACGCGAAAGTATGAGCCTGATGAGGGCAAATCCCAGACCTATCCCAGACCTAACTTGCGTTGTCCTCTAAGATATTGATGGAAACCAGGTTTAATTGACTGTTTCAGTGTTGTACGTCATTACTACGTGATGCAATCCAGAAACAGCCCAGGATCTAGCCATGAAGTATGAGAAATATGCGAAAGTATGAGCCTGATGAGGGCAAATCCTAGACCTAAGCCAGACCTAACATGCGTTGTCCTCTAAAATATTTATCAAAACCAGGTTTAATTGATTGTATCAGCGTGGTCCCACATTACTACGTGATGCAATCCAGAAAAAGCCCAGGATCTAGCCATCAAGTATGAGAAATATGCGAAAGAATGAGCCTGATGAGGGCGAATCCCAGACCTATCCCAGACCTAACTTGCGTTATCCTCTAGAATATTGATCCAAACCAGGTTTAGTGGACTGTTTCAGTGTGGTACCACATTACTATGTGATCCAAACCAGAAAATAACCCAGGATCTGTTCAACGAGTATGTGAAGTGTGCGAAAGTATGAGTCTGATGAGGGCAAATCCCAGACCTATCCCAGACCTAACATGCGTTATCCTCTAAAATATTTATCAAGACCAGGTTTAATTGACTGTTTCAGTGTTGTACTTCATTACTACGTGATGCAATCCAGAAACAGCCCAGGATCTAGCCATGAAGTATGAGAAATATGCGAAAGTATGAGCCTGATGAGGACAAATCCTAGACCTAAGCCTGACCTAACATGCGTTGTTCTCTAAAATATTTATCAAAACCAGGTTTAATTGATTGTATCAGTGTGGTACCACACTACTACGTGACCCAAACCGGAAAAAACCCAGGATCTAGCCATCAAGTATGAGAAATATGCGAATGTATGAGCCTGATGAGGGCGAATCCCAGACCTATCCCAGACCTAACTTGCGTTATCCTCTAAAATATTGATCCAAACCAGGTTTAGTGGACTGTTACAGTGTGGTACCACACTACTACGTGACCCAAACCGGAAAAAACCCAGGATCTGTTCAACAAGTATGTGAAAAACGCGAAAGTATGAGCCTGATGAGGGCAAATCCCAGACCTATCCAAGACCTAACTTGCGTTGTCCTCTAAGATATTGATGGAAACCAGGTTTAATCGACTGTTTCAGTGTTGTACTTCATTACTACGTGATGCAATCCAGAAAAAGCCCAGGATCTACCCATCAAGTATGAGAAATATGCGAAAGAATGAGCCTGATGAGAGCAAATCCCAGACCTAACCTAGACCTAACATGAATTATTCTCTAAAATATTGATGGAAACCAGGTTTAATTGACTGTTTCAGTGTTGCACTTCGTTACTACGTGATCCAAACCAGTAAAAACCCAGGATCCGTTCAACAACTATGTGAAGAATGCGAAAGTATGAGTGTGATGAGTGAAAAACCCCGGCCTAACCTAGACCTAACATGCGTTATCCTCAAAAATATTGATCGAAATCTGGTTTAATCGTCTGTTTCAGTGTGGTACCACATTACTATGTGATCCAAACCAGAAAATAACCCAGGATCTGTTCAACGAGTATGTGAAGTGTGCGAAAGTATGAGTCTGATGAGGGCAAATCCCAGAACTATCCCAGAGCTAACATGCGTTATCCTCTAAAATATTTATCAAGACCAGGTTTAATTGAATGTTTCAGTGTGGTACCACATTACTACGTGAACCAAACCAGAAAAAACCCTGTATCTGTTCAACAAGTATGTGAAGAATGCTAAAGTATGAGTGAAAATCCCAGGGCTAACCTAGACCTAACATGCGTTATCCTAAAAAATATTGTTCGAAACCAGGTTCAATCGACTGTTACAGTGTGGTACCACACTACTACGTGACCCAAACCGGAAAAAACCCAGGATCTAGCCATCAAGTATGAGAAATATGCGAAAGTATGAGCCTGATGAGGGCGAATCCCAGACCTATCCCAAACCTAACTTGCGTTATCCACTAAAATATTGATCGAAATCAGGTTTAATTGATTGTTTCAGCGTGGTACCACATTACTACGTGATACAATCCAGAAACAGCCCAGGGTCTAGCCATGAAGTATGAGAAATATGCGAAAGTATGAGCCTGATGAGGGCAAATCCAAGACCTAACCCAAACCTACCATGCGTTATCCTCTAAAATATTTATCAAGACCAGGTTTAATTGAATGTTTCAGTGTGGTACCACATTACTACGTGAACCAAACCAGAAAAAACCCTGTATCTGTTCAACAAGTATGTGAAGAATGCTAAAGTATGAGTCTGATGAGTGAAAATCCCAGGGCTAACCTAGACCTAACATGCGTTATCCTCTAAAATATTGATCCAAGCCAGGTTTAATGGACCGTTTCAGTTTGGTACCACTTTACTGCGTGATCCAAAGCAGAAAAAACCCTCGATAAGGTCAACATATATGTTAAAACTGCGAAAGTATGACCCTGATGTGGGCAAATCCCAGGCCTAACCTAGACCTAACATGCGTTGTCCTCTAAAATATTGATGGAAACCAGGTTTAATTGACTGCTTCAGTGTTGCACTTCATTACTACGTCATCCAAACTAGTAAAAACCCAGGATCCGTTCAACAGGTATGTGAAGCATGCGAAGGTATGAGTCTGATGAGTGAAAATCCCAGACCTATCCCAGACCTAACTTGCGATGTCCTCTAAGATATTGATGGAAACCAGGTTTAATTGACTGTTTCATTGTTGCACTTCATTACTACGTGAAGCAATCCAGAAATAGCCCAGGATCTAGCCATCAAGTATGAGAAATATGCGAAAGAATGAGCCTGATGAGAGCAAATCCCAGACCTAACCTAGAACTAACATGAATTATTCTCTAAAATATTGGTCGAAACCAGGTTTAATTGACTGTTTCAGTGTGGTCCCACATTACTACGTGATCCAAACCAGAAAAAACCCAGGATCCGTTCAACAAGTATGTGAAGAATGCGAAAGTATGAGTCTGATGAGTGAAAATCCCAGACCTAACCTAGACCTAACATACGTTATCCTCTAAAATATTGATCCAAATCAGGTTTGATGGACTGTTTCCGTGTGGTGCCACACTACTACGTGATTCAAACCAGAAAAAACCCAGGATCTGTTCAACAAGCATGTGAGGAACGCGAAAGTATGAGTCTGATGAGTGAAAATCCCAGGCCTAACCTAGACCTAACATGCGTTATCCTCAAAATTATTGATCGAAACCTGGTTTAATCGACTGTTTCAGTGTGGTACCACACTACTACGTGACCCAAACCAGAAAAAACCCAGGATCTGTTCAACAAGTATGTGAAAAACGCGAAAGTATGAGCCTGATGAGGGCAAATCCCAGACCTATCCCAGACCAAACTTGCGTTATCCTCTAAAATATTGATCGAAACCAGGTTTAATCGACTGTCTCAGTGTGGTACCACATTGCTACGTGATCCAAACCAGAAAAAACCCAGGATCCGTTCTACAAGTATGTGAAGAATACGAAAGCATGTGTCTGATGAGTGAAAATCCCAGGCCTAACCTAGACCTAACATGCGTTATCCTCAAAAATATTGATCGAAACCTGGTTTAATCGACTGTTTCAGTGTGGTACCACATTACTACATGGCCCAAACCAGAAAAAACCCAGGATCTGTTCAACAAGTATGTGAAAAACGCGAAAGTATGAGCCTGATGAGGGCAAATCCCAGACCTATCCCAGACCTAACTTGCCTTATCCTCTAAAATATTGATCGAAACCAGGTTTAATTGACTGTTTCAGTGTGGTACCACATTACTACGTGTCCAATCCAGAAATAGCCCAGGATCTAGCCATGAAGTATGAGAAACATGCGAAAGTATGAGCCTGACGAGGGCAAAGCCTAGACCTAACCCAGACCTAACATGCGTTATCCTCTAAAATATTTATCATGACCAGGTTTAATTGACTGTTTCAGTGTGGTCCCACATTACTACGTGATCCAAACCAGAAAAAACCCAGGATCAGTTCAACAAGTACGTGAAAAACGCGAAAGTATGAGCCTGATGAGGGCAAATCCCAGACCTATCCCAGACCTAACTTGCGTTATCCTCTAAAATATTGATCGAAACCAGGTTTAATTGACTGTCTCAGTGTGGTACCACATTGCTACGTGATCCAAACCAGAAAAAACCCAGGATCAGTTCAACAAGTACGTGAAAAACGCGAAAGTATGAGCCTGATGAGGGCAAATCCCAGACCTATCCCAGACCAAACTTGCGTTATCCTCTAAAATCTGGATCGAAACCAGGTTTAATCGACTGTCTCAGTGTGGTACCACATTGCTACGTGATCCAAACCAGAAAAAACCCAGGATCAGTTCAACAAGTACGTGAAAAACGCGAAAGTATGAGCCTGATGAGGGCAAATCCCAGACCTATCCCAGACGTAACTTGCGTTATCCTCTAAAATATTGATCGAAACCAGGTTTAATTGACTGTTTCAGTGTGGTACCGCATTACTACGTGGTGCAATCCAGAAAAAGTGCAGGATCTAGCCATCAAGTATGAGAAAAATGCGAAAGAATGAGCCTGATGAGAGCAAATCCCAGACCTAACCTAGACCTAACATGAATTATTCTCTAAAATATTTATCAAGACCAGGTTTAATTGATTGTTTCAGAGTGGTCCCACATTACTACGTGATGCAAACCAGAAAAAACCCGGGATCCGTTCAACAAGTATGTGAAGAATGCGAAAGTATGAGTCTGATGAGTGAAAATCCCAGGCCTTACCTAGACCTAACATGCGTTATCCTCTAAAATATTGATCCAAACCAGGTTTAATGGACTGTTTCAGTGTGGTACCACATTACTACGTGACGCAAACCAGAAAAAACCCAGGATCTGTTCAACAAGTATGTGAAAAACGCGAAAGTATGAGCCTGATGAGGGCAAATCCCAGACCTATCCCAGACCTAACATGCGTTATCCTGTAAAACATTGATGGAAACCTGGTTTAATTGACTGTTTCAGTGTTGTACTTCATTACTACGTGATGCAATCCAGAAAAAGCCCAGGATCTATCCATCAAGTATGAGAAATATGCGAAAGAATGAGCGTGATGAGAGCAAATCCCAGACCTAACCTAGACCTTACAAGAATTATTCTCTAAAATATTGATCAAAACCAGGTTTCATTGACTGTTTCAGTGTGGTACCACATTACTAGGTGATCCAATCCAGAAATAGCCCAGGATCCAGCCATGAAGTATGAGAATAATGCGAAAGAATGAGCCTGATGAGAGCAAATCCCAGACCTAACCTAGACCTAACATGAATTATTCTCTAAAATATTTATCAAGACCAGGTTTAATTGAATGTTTCAGTGTTGTACCACATTACTACGTGTTCCAAACCAGTAAAAACACAGGATCCGTTCAACAAGTATGTGAAGAATGCGAAAGTATGAGTCTGATGAGTGAAAATCCCCGGCCTAACCTAGACCTAACATGCGTTGTCCTGAAAAATATTGATCGAAACCAGGTTTAATCGACTGTTTCAGTGTGGTACCACATTACTACGTGACCCAAACCTGAAAAAACCCAGGATCTGTTCAACAAGTATGTGAAAAACGCGAAAGTATGAGCCTGATGAGGGCAAATCCCAGACCTATCCCAGACCTAACTTGCGTTGTCCTCTCAGATATTGATGGAAACCAGGTTAAATTGACTGTTTCAGTGTTGTACTTCATTACTACGTGATGCAATCCAGAAAAAGCCCAGGATCTAGCCATGAAGTGTGAGAAATATGGGAAGGTATGAGCCTGATGAGGGAAAATCCTAGACCTAACCCAAACCTAACATGCGTTGTCCTCTAAAATATTGATCCAAACCAGGTTTAATGGACTGCTTCAGTGTGGTACCACTATACTACGTGATGCAAACCAGAAAAAACCCAGGATCAGTTCAACAAGTACGTGAAAAACGCGAAAGTATGAGCCTGATGAGGGCGAATCCCAGACCTATCCCAGACCTAACTTGCGTTGTGCTCTAAAATATTGATGGAAACCAGGTTTAATTGACTGTTTCAGTGTGGTACCACATTACTACGTGGTGCAATCCAGAAAAAGTCCGGGATCTAGCCATCAAGTATGAGAATAATGCGAAAGAATGACCCTGATGAGGGCAAATCCCAGACCTATCCCAGACCTAACATGCGTTATCCTCTAAAATATTTATCAAGACCAGGTTTAATTGAATGTTTCAGTGTGGTACCACATTACTACGTGATCCAAACCAGTAAAAACCCAGGATCCGTTCAACAAGTATGTGAAGATTGCGAAAGTATGAGTCTGAAGAGAGAAAATCCCCGGCCTAACCTAGACCTAACATGCGTTATCCTAAAAAATATTGTTCGAAACCAGGTTTAATCGACTGTTTCAGTGTGGTACCACACTACTACGTGACCCAAACCGGAAAAAACCCAAGATCTAGCCATCAAGTATGAGAAACATGCGAATGTATGAGCCTGATGAGGGCGAATCCCAGACCTATCCCAGACCTAACTTGCGTTATCCTCTAAAATATTGATCGAAACCGGGTTTAATGGACTGTTTCAGTGTGGTACCACATTGCTACGTGATCCAAACCAGAAAAAACCCAGAATCCGTTCAACAAGTATGTGAAGAATGCGAATGTATGAGTCTGATGAGTGAAAATCCCAGACCTAACCTAGACCTAACATGCGCTATCCTCAAAAATATTCAGCGAAACCTGGTTTAATCGACTGTTTCAGTGTGGTACCACATTACTACGTGACCCAAACCTGAAAAAACCCAGGATCTGTTCAACAAGTATGTGAAAAACGCGAAAGTATGAGCCTGATGAGGGCAAATCCCAGACCTATCCCAGACCTAACTTGCGTTGTCCTCTAAGATATTGATGGAAACCAGGTTTAATTGACTGTTTCATTGTTGCACTTCATTACTACGTGATGCAATCCAGAAATAGCCCAGGAACTAGCCATCAAGTATGAGAAATATGCGAAAGAATGAGCCTGATGAGAGCAAATCCCAGACCTAACCTAGAACTAACATGAATTATTCTCTAAAATATTGGTCGAAACCAGGTTTAATTGACTGTTTCAGTGTGGTCCCACATTACTATGTGATCCAAACACGAGAAAACCCAGGATCCGTTCAACAAGTATGTGAAGAATACGAAAGCATGTGTCTGATGAGTGAAAATCCCAGGCCTAACCTAGACCTAACATGCGTTATCCTCAAAAATATTGATCGAAACCTGGTTTAATCGACTCTTTCAGTGTGGTACCACATTACTACATGACCCAAACCAGAAAAAACCCAGGATCTGTTCAACAAGTATGTGAAAAACGCGAAAGTATGGGCCTGATGAGGGCAAATCCCAGACCTATCCCAGACCTAACTTGCGTTATCCTCTAAAATATTGATCGAAACCAGGTTTAATTGACTGTTTCAGTGTGGTACCACATTACTATGTGTCCAATCCAGAAATAGCCCAGGATCTAGCCATGAAGTATGAGAAACATGCGAAAGTATGAGCCTGACGAGGGCAAAGCCTCGACCTAACCCAGACCTAACATGCGTTATCCTCTAAAATATTTATCATGACCAGGTTTAATTGACTGTTTCAGTGTGGTCCCACATTACTACGTGATCCAAACCAGAAAAAACCCAGGATCCGTTCAACAAGTATGTGAAGAACGCGAAAGTATGAGTCTGATGAGTGAAAATCCCAGGCCTAACCTAGACCTAACATGCGTTATCCACAAAATTATTGATCGAGACCTGGTTTAATCGACTGTTTCAGTGTGGTACCACATTACTACGTGACCCAAACCAGAAAAAACCCAGGATCTGTTCAACAAGTATGTGAAAAACGCGAAAGTATGAGCCTGATGAGGGCAAATCCCAGACCTATCCCAGACCAAACTTGCGTTATCCTCTAAAATATTGATCGAAACCAGGTTTAATCGACTGTCTCAGTGTGGCACCACATTGCTACGTGATCCAAACCAGAAAAAACCCAGGATCCGTTCAACAAGTATGTGAAGAATACGAAAGCATGTGTCTGATGAGTGAAAATCCCAGGCCTAACCTAGACCTAACATGCGTTATCCTCAAAAATATTGATCGAAACCTGGTTTAATCGACTGTTTCAGTGTGGTACCACATTACTTCATGACCCAAACCAGAAAAAACCCAGGATCTGTTCAACAAGTATGTGAAAAACGCGAAAGTATGAGCCTGGTGAGGGCAAATCCCAGACCTATCCCAGACCTAACTTGCGTTATCCTTTAAAATATTGATCGAAACCAGTTTTAATTGACTATTTCAGCGTGGTACCACATTACTACGTGTCCAATCCAGAAATAGCCCAGGATCTAGCCATGAAGTATGAGAAACATGCGAAAGTATGAGCCTGACGAGGGCAAAGCCTAGACCTAACCCAGACCTAACATGCGTTATCCTCTAAAATATTTATCATGACCAGGTTTAATTGACTGTTTCAGTGTGGTCCCACATTACTACGTGATCCAAACCAGAAAAAACCCAGGATCAGTTCAACAAGTACGTGAAAAACGCGAAAGTATGAGCCTGATGAGGGCAAATCCCAGACCTATCCCAGACCTAACTTGCGTTATCCTCTAAAATATTGATCGAAACCAGGTTTAATTGACTGTTTCAGTGTGGTACCGCATTACTACGTGATACAATCCAGAAACAGCCCAGGATCTAGCCATGAAGTATGAGAAATATGCGAAAGTATGAGCCTGATGAGGGAAAATCTTAGACCTAACCCAAACCTAACATGCGTTATCCTCTAAAATATTGATCGAAACCAGGTTTAATCGACTGTCTCAGTGTGGTACCACATTGCTACGTGATACAAACCAGAAAAAACCCAGGATCAGTTTAACAAGTACGTGAAAAACGCGAAAGTATGAGCCTGATGAGGGCGAATCCCAGACCTAACTTGCGTTATCCTCTAAAATATTGATCGAAACGAGGTTTAATTGACTGTTTCAGCGTGGTACCACATTGCTACGTGATACAAACCAGAAAAAACCCAGGATCAGTTCAACAAGTACGTGAAAAACGCGAAAGTATGAGCCTGATGAGGGCGAATCCCAGACCTATCCCAGACCTAACTTGCGTCATCCTCTAAAATATTGATCCAAACCAGGTTGAATGGACTGCTTCAGTGTGGTACCACTTTACTACGTGATGCAAACCAGAAGAAACCCAGGATCAGTTCAACAAGTACGTGAAAAACGCGAAAGTATGAGCCTGATGTGGGCGAATCCCAGACCTATCCCAGACCTAACTTGCGTTATCCTCTAAAATATTGATCGATACGAGGTTTAATTGACTGTTTCAGCGTGGTACCGCATTACTACGTGATACAATCCAGAAACAGCCCAGGATCTAGCCATGAAGTATGAGAAATATGCGAAAGTATGAGCCTGATGAGAGCAAATCCTAGACCTAACCCAAACCTAACATGCGTTATCCTCTAAAATATTGATCCAAACCAGGTTTAATGGACTGCTTCAGTGTGGTACCACTTTACTACGTGATGCAAAGCAGAAAAAACCCTCGATCAGGTCAACATGTATGTTAAAACTGCGAAAGCATGACCCTGATGAGGGCAAATCCCAGACCTATCCCAGACCTAACATGCGTTGTCCTCTAAAACATTGATCGAAACCAGGTTTAATTGACTGTTTCAGCGTGGTACCGCATTACTACGTGATACAATCCAGAAACAGCCCAGGATCTAGCCATGAAGTATGAGAAATATGCGAAAGTATGAGCCTGATGAGGGCAAATCCTAGACCTAACCCAAACCTAACATGCGTTATCCTCTAAAATATTGTTCCAAACCAGGTTTAATGGACTGCTTCAGTGTGGTACCACGTTACTACATGGCCCAAACCAGAAAAAACCCAGGATCTGTTCAACAAGTACGTGAAAAACGCGAAAGTATGAGCCTGATGTGGGCGAATCCCAGACCTATCCCAGACCTAACTTGCGTTATCCTCTAAAATATTGATCGAAACGAGGTTTAATTGACTGTTTCAGCGTGGTACCACATTGCTACGTGATACAAACCAGAAAAAACCCAGGATCAGTTCAACAAGTACGTGAAAAACGCGAAAGTATGAGCCTGATGAGGGCGAATCCCAGACCTATCCCAGACCTAACTTGCGTCATCCTCTAAAATATTGATCCAAACCAGGTTTAATGGACTGCTTCAGTGTGGTACCACTTTACTACGTGATGCAAACCAGAAGAAACCCAGGATCAGTTCAACAAGTACGTGAAAAACGCGAAAGTATGAGCCTGATGTGGGCGAATCCCAGACCTATCCCAGACCTAACTTGCGTTATCCTCTAAAATATTGATCGATACGAGGTTTAATTGACTGTTTCAGCGTGGTACCGCATTACTACGTGATACAATCCAGAAACAGCCCAGGATCTAGCCATGAAGTATGAGAAATATGCGAAAGTATGAGCCTGATGAGAGCAAATCCTAGACCTAACCCAAACCTAACATGCGTTATCCTCTAAAATATTGATCCAAACCAGGTTTAATGGACTGCTTCAGTGTGGTACCACTTTACTACGTGATGCAAAGCAGAAAAAACCCTCGATCAGGTCAACATGTATGTTAAAACTGCGAAAGCATGACCCTGATGAGGGCAAATCCCAGGCCTATCCCAGACCTAACATGCGTTGTGCTCTAAAATATTGATGGAAACCAGGTTCAATTGCCTGCTTCAGTGTGGTACCACATTACTACGTGGTGCAATCCAGAAAAAGTCCAGGATCTAGCCATCAAGTATGAGAAAAATGCGAAAGAATGAGCCTGATGAGAGCAAATCCCAGACCTAACCTAGACCTAACATGAATTATTCTCTAAAATATTTATCAAGACCAGGTTTAATTGATTGTTTCAGAGTGGGCCCACATTACTACGTGATGCAAACCAGAAAACACCCAGGATCCGTTCAACAAGTATGTGAAGAATGCGAAAGTATGAGTCTGAAGAGTGAAAATCCCAGGCCTTACCTAGACCTAACATGCGTTATCCTCTAAAATATTGATCCAAACCAGGTTTAATGGACTGTTTCAGTGTGGTATCACATTTCTACGTGACGCAAACCAGAAAAAACCCAGGATCTGCTCAACAAGTATGTGAAAAACGCGAAAGTATGAGCCTGATGAGGGCAAATCCCAGACCTATCCCAGACCTAACATGCGTTGTCCTCTAAAACATTGATGCAAACCAGGCTTAATTGACTGGTTCAGTGTTGTACTTCATTACTACGTGATGCAATCCAGAAAAAGCCCAGGATCTATCCATCAAGTATGAGAAATATGCGAAAGAATGAGCCTGATGAGAGCAAATCCCAGAACTAACCTAGACCTTTCAAGAATTATTCTCTAAAATATTGATCAAAACCAGGTTTCATTGACTGTTTCAGTGTGGTACCACATTACTAGGTGATCCAATCCAGAAATAGCCCAGGATCCAGCCATGAAGTATCAGAAATGTGCGAAAGTATGAGCCTGATGGGGGCAAATCCTAGACCTAACCCAGACCTAACATGCGTTATCCTCTAAAATATTTATCATGACCAGGTTTAATTGACTGTTTCAGTGTGGTCCCACATTACTACGTGATCCAAACCAAGAAAACTCAGGATCCGTTCAACAAGTATGTGAAGAACGCGAAAGTATGAGTCTGATGAGTGAAAATCCCAGGCCTAACCTAGACCTAACATGCGTTATCCTCAAAATTATTGATCGAAACCTGGTTTAATCGACTGTTTCAGTGTGGTACCACATTACTACGTGACCCAAACCAGAAAAAACCCAGGATCTGTTCAACAAGTATGTGAAAAACGCGAAAGTATGAGCCTGATGAGGGCAAATCCCAGACCTATCCCTGACCAAACTTGCGTTATCCTCTAAAATATTGATCGAAACCAGGTTTAATCGACTGTCTCAGTGTGGTACCACATTGCTACGTGATACAAACCAGAAAAAACCCAGGATCAGTTCAACAAGTACGTGAAAAACGCGAAAGTATGAGCCTGATGAGGGCGAATCCCAGACCTATCCCAGACCTAACTTGCGTTATCCTCTAAAATATTGATCGAAACCAGGTTTAATCGACTGTTTCAGTGTGGTACCACACTACTACGTGACCCAAACCTGAAAAAACCCAGGATCTGTTCAACAAGTATGTGAAAAACGCGAGAGTATGAGCCTGATGAGGGCAAATCCCAGACCTATCCCAGACCTAACTTGCGTTGTCCTCTCAGATATTGATGGAAACCAGGTTAAATTGACTGTTTCAGTGTTGTACTTCATTACTACGTGATGCAATCCAGAAAAAGCCCAGGATCTAGCCATGAAGTGTGAGAAATATGCGAAAGTATGAGCCTGATGAGGGCAAATCCTAGACCTAACCCAAACCTACCATGCGTTATCCTCTAAAATATTTATCAAGACCAGGTTTAATTGAATGTTTCAGTGTGGTACCACATTACTACGTGAACCAAACCAGTAAAAACCCAGGATCCGTTCAACAAGTATGTGAAGAATGCAAAGTATGAGTCTAATGAGTGAAAATCCACGGCCTAACCTAGACCTAACATGCGTTATCCCCAAAAATATTGATCGAAACCAGGTTTAATCGACTGTATCAGTGTGGTACCACACTACTACGTGACACAAACCGGAAAAAACCCAGGATCTGTTCAACAGGTATGTGAAAAACGCGAAAGTATGAGCATGATGAGGGCAAATCCCAGACCTATCACAGACCTAACTTGCGTTATCCTCAAAAATATTGATCGAAACCTGGTTTAATCGACTGTTTCAGTGTTGTACTTCATTACTACGGGATGCAATCCAGAAAAAGCCTAGGATCTAGCCATGAAGTATGAGAAATATGCGAAAGTATGAGCCTGATGAGGGCAAATCCTAGACCTAACCGAAACCTAACATGCGTTATCCTCTAAAACATTTATCAAGACCAGGTTTCATTGAATGTTTCAGTGTGTTCCCACATTACTACGTGATCCATACCAGAAAAAACCCAGGATCCGTTCAACAAGTATGTGAAGAATGCGAAGGTATGTGTCTGATGAGTGAAAATCCCAGGCCTAACCTAGACCTAACATGCGTTATCCTCAAAAATATTGATCGAAACCTGGTTTAATCGACTGTTTCAGTGTGGTACCACATTACTATGTGATCCAAACCAGAAAATAACCCAGGATCCGTTCAACGAGTATGTGAAGTGTGCGAAAGTATGAGCCTGATGAGGGCAAATCACAGACCTATCCCAGACCTAACTTGCGTTGTCCTCTAAGATATTGATGGAAACCAGGATTAATTGACTGTTTCACTGTTGTACTTCATTACTACGAGATGCAATCCAGAAAAAGCCCAGGATCTAGCCATCAAGTATGAGAAATATGCGAAAGAATGAGCCTGATGAGAGCAAATCCCAGACCTAGCCTAGACCTAACATGAATTATTCTCTAAAATATTGATCGAAACCAGGTTTAATTGAATGTTTCAGTGTGGTACCACATTACTACGTGATCCAAACCAGAAAAAGCCCAGGATCCGTTCAACAAGTATGTGTGAGAATGCGAAAGTATGAGTCTGATGAGTGAAAATCCCAGGCCTAACCTAGACCTAACATGCGTTATCCTCACAAATATTGATCGAAACCTGGTTTAATCGACTGTTTCAGTGTGGTACCACATTACTACGTGACCCAAACCAGAACAAACCCACGATCTGCACAACAAGTATGTGAAAAACGCGAAAGTATGAGCCTGATGAGGGCAAATCCCAGACCTATCCCAGACCTAACTTGCGTTATCCTCTAAAATATTGATCGAAACCAGGTTTAATCGACTGTTTCGGAGTGGTACCACATTGCTACGTGATCCAACCCAGAAAATACCCAGGATCAGTTCAACAAGTATGTGAAAAACGCGAAAGTATGAGCCTGATGAGGGCGAATCCCAGACCTATCCCAGACCTAACTTGCGTTATCCTCTAAAATATTGATCGAAAACAGGTTTAATTTTCTGTTTCAGCGTGGTACCACATTACTACGCGATACAATCCAGAAACAGCCCAGGATCTAGCCATGAAGTATGAGAAATATGCGAAAGTATGAGCCTGATGAGGGCATATCCTAGACCAAACCCAAACCTAACATGCGTTATCCTCTAAAATATTCATCCAAACCAAGTTTAATGGACTGCATCAGTGTGGTACCACTTTACTACGTGATTCAAAGCAGAAAAAACCCTCGATCAGGTCAACATGTATGTTAAAACTGCGAAAGTATGACCCTGATGAGGGCAAATCCCAGGCCTAACCTAGACCTGACATGCTTTGTCCTTTGAAATATTGATAGAAACCAGGTTTAATTGACTGTTTCAGTGTTGTACTTCATTACTACGTGATGCAATCCAGAAAAAGCCCAGGATCTAGCCATCAAGTATGAGAAATATGCGAAAGAATGAGCCTGATGAGGGAAAATCCTAGACCTAACCCAGACCAAATCTACGTTATCCTATAAAATATTTATCAAGACCAGGTTTAATTGATTGTTTCAGTGTGGTAACACATTACTACGTGATACACACCAGAAAAAACCCAAGACCCGTTCAACAAGTATGTGAAGAATGCGAAAGTAAGAGTCTGATGAGTGAAAATCCCCGGCCTAACCTAGACCTAACATGCGTTGTCCTCAAAAATATTGATCGAAACCAGGTTTAATCGACTATTTCAGCGTTGTACTTCATTACTACGTGATGCAATCCAGAAAAAGCCCAGGATCTATCCATCAAGTATGAGAAATATGCGAAAGAATGAGCCTGATGAGAGCAAATCCCAGACCTAACCTAGACCTTACAAGAATTATTCTCTAAAATATTGATCAAAACCAGGTTTAATTGACTGTTTCAGTGTGGTACCACATTACTAGGTGATCCAATCCAGAAATAGCCCAGGATCCAGCCATGAAGTATGAGAAATATGCGTAAGTATGAGCCTGACGGGGGCAAATCCTAGACCTAACTCAGACCTAACATGCGTTATCCTCTAAAATATTTATCAAGACCAGGTTTAATTGAATGTTTCAGTGTTGTACCACATTACTACGTGATCCAAACCAGTAAAAACACAGGCTCCGTTCAACAAGTATGTGAAGAATGCGATAGTATGAGTCTGATGAGTGAAAATCCCCGGCCTAACCTAGACCTAACATGCGTTGTCCTCAAAAATATTGATCGAAACCAGGTTTAATCGACTGTTTCAGTGTGGTCCCACATTACTACGTGATCCAAACCAGAAAAAACCCAGGATCAGTTCAACAAGTATGTGAGAAACGCGAAAGTATGAGCCTGACGAGGGCAAATCCCAGACCTATCCCAGACCTAACTTGCGTTATCCTCTAAAATATTGATCGAAACCAGGTTTATTTGACTGTTTCAGTGTGGTACCACATTACTACGTGATCCAATCCAGAAATAGCCCAGGATCTAGCCATGAAGTATGAGAAATATGCGAAAGTATGAGCCTGACGAGGGCAAATCCTAGACCTAACCCAGACCTAACATGCGTTATCCTCTAAAATATTTATCATGACCAGGTTTAATTGATTGTTTCAGTGTGGTCCCACATTACTACGTGATCCAAACCAGAAAAAGCCCCGGATCTGGCCAACGAGTATGCGAAAAATGCGAAAATATGAGCAAATCCTAGACCTAACCCAGACCTAACATGCGTTATCCTCTGAAATATTGATCGAAACCAGGTTTCATGGACTGTTTCAGTGTGATACCACATTACCACGTGATTCAAGCCAGAAAAAACCCAGGATCTAGCCATCAAGTATGAGAAATATGCGAAAGAATGAGCCAGATGAGAGCAAATCCCAGACCTAACATAGACCTAACATGAATTATTCTCTAAAATATTGATCGAAACCAGGTTTAATTGACTGTTTCAGCGTGGTACCGCATTATTACGTGATACAATCCAGAAACAGCCCAGGATCTAGCCATGAAGTATGAGAAATATGCGAAAGTATGAGCCTGATGAGGTCAAATCCTTGACCTAACCCAAACCTAACATGCGTTATCCTCTAAAATATTTATCAAGACCAGGTTTAATTGAATGTTTCAGTGTGTTCCCACATTACTACGTGATCCATACCAGAAAAAACCCAGGATCCGTTCAACAAGTATGTGAAGAATGCGAAGGTATGTGTCTGATGAGTGAAAATCCCAGGCCTAACCTAGACCTAACATGCGTTATCCTCAAAAATATTGATCGAAACCTGGTTTAATCGACTGTTTCAGTGTGGTACCACATTACTATGTGATCCAAACCAGAAAATAACGCAGGATCAGTTCAACAAGTATGTGAAAAACGCGAAAGTATGAGCCTGATGAGGGCGAATCCCAGACCTATCCCAGACCTAACTTGCGTTATCCTCTAAAATATTGATCGAAACCAGGTTTAATTTACTGTTTCAGCGTGGTACCACATTACTACGCGATACAATCCAGAAACAGCCCAGGATCAAGCCATGAAGTATGAGAAATATGCGAAAGTATGAGCCTGATGAGGGCATATCCTAGACCAAACCCAAACCTAACATGCGTTATCCTCTAAAATATTCATCCAAACCAAGTTTAATGGACTGCTTCAGTGTGGTACCACTTTACTACGTGATTCAAAGCAGAAAAAACCCTCGATCAGGTCAACATGTATGTTAAAACTGCGAAAGTATGACCCTGATGAGGGCAAATCCCAGGCCTAACCTAGACCTGACATGCTTTGTCCTTTGAAATATTGATGGAAACCAGGTTAAATTGACTGTTCCAGTGTTGTACTTCATTACTACGTGATCCAATCCAGAAAAAGCCCAGGATCTAGCCATGAAGTATGAGAAATATGCGAAAGTATGAGCCTGATGTGGGCAAATCCTAGACCTAACCCAAACCTACCATGCGTTAGCCTCTAAAATATTTATCAAGACCAGGTTTAATTGAATGTTTCAGTGTGGTACCACATTACTACGTGAACCAAACCAGAAAAAACACAGGAGCCGTTCAACAAGTATGTGAAAAATGCGAAAGTATGAGTCTGATGAGTGAAAATCCCAGGCCTAACCTAGACCTAACATGCGTTATCCTCTAAAATATTGATCGAAACCAGGTTTAATCGACTGTTTCAGTGTGGTACCACATTGCAACGTGATCCAAACCAGAAAAAACCCAGGATCAGTTCAACGAGTATGTGAAAAACGCGAATGAATGAGCCTGATGAGGACGAATCCCAGACCTATCCCAGACCTAACTTGCGTTATCCTCTAAAATATTGATCGAAACCAGGTTTAATTGACTGTTTCAGCGTGGTACCGCATTACTACGTGATACAATCCAGAAACAGCCCAGGATCTAGCCATGAAGTATGAGAAATATGCGAAAGTATGAGCCTGATGAGGGCATATCCCAGGCCTAACCTAGATCTAACATGCGTTGTCCTCTAAAATATTGATGGAAACCAGGTTTAATTGACTGTTTCAGTGTTGTACTACATTACTACGTGATGCAATCCAGAAAAAGCCCAGGATCTAGCCATCAACTATGAGAAATATGCGAAAGAATGACCCTGATGAGTGAAAATCCTCGGCCTAACCTAGACCTAACATGCGTTATCCTCAAAAATATTAATCGAAACCAGGTTTAATGGACAGTTTCAGTGTGGTACCACATTACTACGTGATCCAAACCAGAAAAAAACCCAAGACCCGTTCAACAAGTATGTGAAAAACGCGAAAGTATGAGTCTGATAAGGGCTAATCCCAGACCTAAACTAGACATAACTTTCGTTATCCTCTAAAATATTGATCGAAACCAGGTTTAATTGACTGTTTTAGTGTGGTACCACTTTACTACGTGATCCAAAGCAGAAAAAACCCTCGATTAGGTCAACATGTATGTTAAAACTGCGAATGTATGACCCTGATGAGGCCAAATCCGAGGCCTAACCTAGACCTAACATGCGTTATCCTCAAAAATATTGATCGAAACCAGGTTTAATGGACTGTTTCAGTGTGGTACCACATTACTACGTGATCCAATCCAGAAAGAGCCAAGGATCTAGCCATGAAGTATGAGAAATATGCGAAAGTATGAGCCTGATGAGGGCTAATCCTAGACCTAACCCAAACCTAACATGCGTTATCCTCAAAGATATTGATCGAAACCAGGTTTAATCGACTGTTTCAGTGTGGTACCACATTACAACGTGATCCAAACCAGAAAAGAACCCAGGATCTGTTCAACAAGTATGTGAAGTGTGCGAAAGTATGAGTCTGATGACGGCAAATCCCAGGCCTAAACTAGACCTAACATGCGTTATCCACAAAAATATTAATCGAAACCAGGTTCAATCGACTGTTTCAGTGTGTTGCCAC
Source organism: Colletes latitarsis (assembly GCF_051014445.1). Lineage (NCBI taxonomy): Eukaryota > Metazoa > Arthropoda > Insecta > Hymenoptera > Colletidae > Colletes > Colletes latitarsis. The sequence continues at coordinate 18,694,889 of NW_027488366.1, forward strand.
ATTACTACGTGATCCAAACCAGAAAAAAACCCAGGATCTTGTCAACGAGTATGTGAAGTGTGCGAAAGTATGAGTCTGATGAGGGCTAATCCCAGACCTATCCCAGACCTAACTTGCGTTATCCTCTAAAATAATGATCGAAACCAGGTTTAATTGACTGTTTTAGTAGTGGTACCACTTTACTACGTATCCAAAGTAGAAAAAACCCTCGATCAGGTCAACATGTATGTTAAAACTGCGAAAGTATGACCCTGATTAGGGCAAATCCCAGGCCTAACTTAGACCTAACATGCGATATCCTCTAAAATATTTATCCAGACCAGGTTTAATTGAATGTTTCGGTGTGGTACCACATTACTGGGTGATCCAATCCAGAAAAAACCCAGGATCTGTTCTACAGGTATGTGAAAAACGCGGAAGTACGTGCCTGATGAGGGCAAATCCCAGACCTAACCCAGACCTAACTTGCGTTATCCTCTAAAATATTGATCGAAACCAGGTTTAATGGACTGTTTCAGTGTGGTACCACACTACTACGTGATCCGAACCAGAAAAAACCCAGGATCAGTTCAACAAGTATGTGAAAAACGCGAAAGTACGAGCCTGATGAGGGCAAATCCCAGACCTAACCCAGACCTAACTTGCGTTATCCTCTAAAATATTGATCGAAGCCAGGTTTAATGGACTGTTTCTGTGTTGTACTTCATTACTACGTGATACAATCCAGAAAAAGCCCAGGATCTAGCTATCAAGTATGAGAAATATGCGAAAGAATGAGCCTGATGAGAGCAAATCCCAGACCTATCCCAGACCTAACATGCGTTATCCTCTAAAATATTGATCGAAACCAGGTTTAATTGGCTGTTTCAGTGTGTTACCACTTTACTACGTGATGCAAAGTAGAAAAAGCCCTCGATCAGGTCAACATGTATGTTAAAACTGCGAAAGTATGACCCTGATTAGGGCAAATCCCAGGCCTAACCTAGACCTAACATGCGATATCCTCTAAAATATTTATCCAGACCAGATCAAATTGAATGTTACGGTGTGGTACCACATTACTGCGTGAACCAAACCAGAAAAAACCCAGGATCCGTTCAACAAGTATGTGAAGAATGCGAAGCTATGAGTCTGATGAGGGCAAATCCCAGACCTAACCCAGACCTAACTTGCGTTATCCTCTAAAATATTGATCGAAACCAGGTTTAATGGACTGTTTCTGTGTTGTACTTCATTACTACGTGATGCAATCCAGAAAAAGCCCAGGATCTAGCCATCAAGTATGAGAAATATGCGAAAGAATGAGCCTGATGAGAGCAAATCCCAGACCTATCCCAGACCTAACATGCGTTATCCTCTAAAATATTGATCGAAACCAGGTTTAATTGGCTGTTTCAGTGTGTTACCACTTTACTACGTGATGCAAAGTAGAAAAAGCCCTCGATCAGGTCAACATGTATGTTAAAACTGCGAAAGTATGACCCTGATTAGGGCAAATCCCAGGCCTAACCTAGACCTAACATGCGATATCCTCTAAAATATTTATCCAGACCAGATTAAATTGAATGTTACGGTGTGGTACCACATTACTGCGTGAACCAAACCAGAAAAAACCCAGGATCCGTTCAACAAGTATGTGAAGAATGCGAAGCTATGAGTCTGGTCAGTGAAAATCTCATGGCTAACCTAGACCTAACTTGCGTTATCCTCTAAAATATTGATCGAAACCAGGTTGAATGGGCTGTTTCAGTGTGGTACCACACAGCTACGTGATCCGAACGAGAAAAAACCCTAGGGTCTGTTCAACATGTATGTGAAAAACGCGAAAGTATGAGCCTGATGAGGGCAAATCCCAGACCTATCCCAGACCTAACTTGCGTTGTCCTCTAAAATATTGATCGAAACCAGGTTTAATGGACTGTTTCAGTGTGGTACCACACTACTGCGTGATCCGAACCAGAAAAAACCCAGGATCCGTTCAACAAGTATGTGAAGAATGCGAAAGTATGAGACTGATGTGTGAAAATCCCAGGCCTAACTCAGACCTAACATGCGTTAGCCTCAAGAATATTTATCAAGACCAGCTTAAATTGAATGTGTCAGTGTGGTACCACACTACTACGTGATCCGAACCAGAAAAAACCCAGGATCTGTTCAACAAGTATGTGAAAAATGTGAAAGTATGATCCTGATGAGGGCAAATCCCAGACCTATCCCGGACCTAACTTGCGTTGTCCTCTAAAATATTGATCGAAACCAGGTTTAATGGACTGTTTCAGTGTGGTACCACACTACTTCGTGATCCAAACCAGAAAAAACCCAGGATCTGTTCAACAAGTATGTGAAAAACTCTAAACTGTGAGCCTGATGAGGGCAAATCTTAGACCTAACCCAGACCTAAGATGCGTTATCCTCTAAAATATTTATCCAGACCAGGTTTCATTGAATGTTTCAGTGTGGTCCCACATTACTACGTGATCCAAACCAGAAAAAACCCAGGATCCGTTCAACAATTATGTGAAGAATGCGAAAGTATGAGTCTGATGAGTGAAAATCCCAGGCCTAACCTAGACCTAACATGCGTTATCCTCTAAAATATTGATCGAAACCAGGTTTCATTGAATGTTTCAGTGTGGTACCACTTTACTACGTGATGCAATCCAGAAAAAGCCCAGGATCTAGCCATGAAGTATGAGAAATATGCGAAAGTATGAGCCTGATGAGGGCAAATCCTAGACCTAACCCAGACTTAACATGCGTTAGCTTCTAAAATATTTATCAAGACCTGGTTTAATTGAAAGTTTCAGTGTGGTACCACATTACTACGTGATGCAATCCAGATAAAGCCCAGGATCTAACCATCAAGTTTGAGAAATATGCGAAAAAATGTGCCTGATGAGAGCAAATCCCAGACCTAACCTAAATCGAACATGCGTTATCGTCAAAAATATTGATGGAAACCAGGTTTAATTGACTGTTTCAGTGTGGTACCACATTACAACATGATCCAATCCAGAAAAAAGCCCAGGATCCGTTCAAGAAGTATGTGAAGAATGCGAAAGTATGAGTCTGATGAGTAAAAATCCCAGGCCTAACCTAGACCTAACATGCGTTATCCTCTAAAATATTGATCGAAACCAGGTTTCACTGAATGTTTCAGTGTGGTACCACTTTACTACGTGATGCAATCCAGATAAAGCCCAGGATCTAGCCATCAAGTATGAGAAATATGCGAAAGAATGAGCCTGATGAGAGCAAATCCGAGACCTAACCTAGACCTTACATGCGTTATCCTCTATAATATTGAGCGAAACCAGGTTTAATGGACTGCTTCAGTGTGGTACCACACTACTTCGTGATCCAAACCAGAAACAGCCCAGGATCTAGCCATGTAGTATGAGAAATATGCGAAAGTATGAGCCTGATGAGGGCAAATCCTAGACCTATCCCAGACGTAACTTGCGTTATCCTCTAAGATATTGATCGAAACCAGGTTTAATGGACTGTTTCAGCGTGGTACCACATTACTACGTGATACAATCCAGAAACAGCCCAGGATCTAGCCATGAAGTATGAGAAATATGCGAAAGTATGAGCCTGATGAGGGCAAATCCTAGACCTAACCCAGACCTAACATCCGTTATCCTCTAAAATATTTATCAAGATCAGGTTTAATTGATTGTTTCTGTGTGGTCCCACATTACTACGTGATCCAAACCAGAAAAAACCCAGGATCCGTTCAAGAAGTATGTGAAGAATGCGAAAGTATGACTCTGATCAGTGAAAATCTCAGGCCTTACCTAGACCTAACTTGCGTTGTCCTCTAAAATATTGATGGATACCAGGTTTCATTGACTGTTTCAGTGTGGTACTACATTACTACGTGATGCAATCCAGAAAAAGCCCAGGATCTAGCCATCAAGTATGAGAAATATGCGAAAGAATGAGCCTGATGAGAGCAAATCCCAGACCTAACCTAGACCTAACATGCGTTATCCTCTAAAATATTGAGCGAAACCAGGTTTAATGGACTGTTTCAGTGAGGTACCACACAACTTCGTGATCCAAACCAGAAAAAGCCCAGAATCTGTTCAACAAGTATGTGAAAAACGATAAACTGTGCGCCTGATGAGGGCAAATCTTAGACCTAACCCAGACCTAAGATGCGTTATCCTCTAAAATATTTATCCAGACCAGGTTTAATTGACTGTTTCAGCGTGGTACCACTTTACTACCTGATACAATCCAGAAAGAGCCCAGGATCTAGCCATGAAGTATGAGAAATATGCGAAAGTATGAGCCAGATGAGGGCAAATCCTAGACCTAACCCAAACCTAACATGCGTTATCCTCTAAAATATTTATCAAGAAAAGGTTTAATTGATTGTTTCAGTGTGGTCCCACATTACTACGTGATCCAAACCAGAAAGAACCCAGTATCTGTTCAACATGTATGAGAAATATGCGAAAGAATGAGCCTGATGAGAGCAAATCCCAGAGCTATCCTAGACCTAACATGAATTATTCACTAAAATATTGATCGAAAAAAGGTTTACCTGACTGTTTCAGTGTGGTCCCACATTACTACGTGATCCAAACCAGAAGAAACCCGGGATCCATTCAACAAGTACTTGAAGAATGCGATAGTATGAGTCTGATGAGTGAAAATCCCAGACCTAACCTAGACCAAACATGCGTTATCCTCTAAAATATTGATCCAAACCAGGTTTAATGGACTGTTTCAGCGTGGTACCACACTACTACGTGATCCAAACCAGAAAAAACCCAGGATCTGTTCAACAAGTGTGTGAAAAACGCGAAAGTATGAGCCTGATGAGGGCAAATCCCAGACATATCCCAGACCTAACTTGCGTTGTCCTCTAAGATATTAATGGAAACCAGGTTTAATTGACTGTTTCGGTGTTGTACTTCATTACTACGTGATGCAATCCAGAAAAAGCCCAGGATCTAGCCATGAAGTATGAGAAATATGCGAAAGTAAGAGCCTGATGAGGGCAAATCCTAGACCTATCCCAGACCTAACTTGCGTTATCCTCTAAAATATTTATCAAGATCAGGTTTAATTGATTGTTTCAGTGGGGTCCCACATTACTACGTGATCCAAACCAGAAAAAACCCAGGATCCGTTCAACAAGTATGTGAAGAATGCGAAAGTATGAGTCTGATGAGGTCAAATCCCAGACCTATCCCAGACTTAACTTGCGTTATCCTCTAAAATATTGATCGAAACCAGGTTTAATCGACTGTTTCAGCGTGGTACCACATTACTACGTGATACAATCCAGAAAAAGCCCAGGATCTAGCCATGAAGTATGAGAAATATGCGAAAGTATGAGCCTGATGAGGGCAAATCCTAGACCTAACCCAGACCTAACATGCGTTATTCTGTAAAATTTTTATCAAGACCAGGTTTAATTGAATGTTTCATTGTGCTACCTCATTACTACGTGATCAAAACCAGAAAAAACCCAGGATCCGTTCAACAAGTATGTGAAAAACGCGAAAGTATGAGCCTGATGAGGGCAAATCCCAGACATATCCCAGACCTAACTTGCGTTGTCCTCTAAGATATTGATGGAAACCAGGTTTAATTGACTGTTTCGGTGTTGTACTTCATTACTACGTGATGCAATCCAGAAAAAGCCCAGGATCTAGCCATCAAGTATGAGAAATATGCGAAAGAATGAGCCTGATGAGAGCAAATACCGGACCTAACCTAGACCTTACATGCGTTATCCTCTAAAATATTGAGCGAAACCAGGTTTAATGGACTGTTTCAGTGTGGTACCACACTACTTCGTGATCCAAACCAGAAAAAACCCATGATCAGTTCAACAAGTATGTGAAAAACGCTAAACTGTGAGCCTGATGAGGGCAAATCTTAGACCTAACCCAGACCTAAGATGCGTTATCCTCTAAAATATTTATCCAGACCAGGTTTCATTGAATGTTTCAGTGTGGTACCACTTTACTACGTGATCCAATCCAGAAATAGACCAGGATCTAGCCATGAAGTATGAGAAATATGCGAAAGTAAGAGCCTGATGAGGGCAAATCCTAGACCTATCCCAGACCTAACTTGCGTTATCCTCTAAAATATTGATCGAAACCAGGTTTAATTGACTGTTTCAGCGTGGTACCACATTACTGCGTGATACAATCCAGAAACAGCCCAGGATCTAGCCATGAAGTATGAGAAATATGCGAAAGTATGAGCCTGATGAGAGCAAATCCTAGACCTAACCCAGACCTAACATGCGTTATCCTCTAAAATATTTATCAAGATCAGGTTTAATTGATTGTTTCAGTGTGGTCCCACATTACTACGTGATCCAAACCAGAAAAAACCCAGTATCTGTTCAACATGTATGAGAAATATGCGAAAGAATGAGCCTGATGAGAGCAAATCCCTGACCTAACCTAGACCTAACATGAATTATTCTCTAAAATATTGATCGAAACCAGGTTTACTTGACTGCTTCAGTGTGGCCCCACATTACTACTTGATCGAAACCAGAAAAAACCCAGGATCCGTACAACAAGTATGTGAAGAATGCGAAAGTATGAGTCTGATGAGGGAAAATCCCAGGCCTAACCTAGACCTAACATGCGTCATCCTCTAAAATATTGATCGAAACCAGGTTTAATCCACTGTTTCAGTGTGGTCCCACATTACTACGTGATCCAAACCAGAAAAAACCCAGGATCCGTTCAACAAGTATGTGAAGAATGCGAAAGTATGAGTCTGATGAGGTCAAATCCCAGATCTATCCCAGACTTAACTTGCGTTATCCTCTAAAATATTGATCGAAACCAGGTTTAATCGACTGTTTCAACGTGGTACCACATTACTACGTGATACAATCCAGAAAAAGCCCAGGATCTAGCCATGAAGTATGAGAAATATGCGAAAGTATGAGCCTGATGAGGGCAAATCCTAGACCTAACCCAGACCTAACATGCGTTATTCTCTAAAATTTTTATCAAGACCAGGTTTAATTGAATGTTTCATTGTGCTACCTCATTACTACGTGATCAAAACCAGAAAAAACCCAGGATCCGTTCAACAGGTATGTGAAGAATGCGATAGTATGAGTCCGATGAGTGAAAATCCCAGACCTAACCTAGACCTAACATGCGTTGTCCTCTAAAATATTGATGGAAACCAGGTTTAATCGACTGTTTCAGCGTGGTACCACATTACTACGTGATACAATCCAGAAACAGCCCAGGATCTAGCCATGAAGTATGAGAAATATGCGATAGTATGAGCCTGATGAGGGCAAATCCTAGACCTAACCCAAACCTAACATGCGTTGTCCTCTAAGATATTGATGGAAACCAGGTTTAATAGACTGTTTCAGTGTTGTACTTCATTACTACGTGATGCAATCCAGAAAAAGCCCAGCAGCTAGCCATCAAGTATGAGAAATATGCGAAAGAATGAGCCTGATGAGAGCAAATCCCAGGCCTAACCTAGACCTAACATGAATTATTCTCTAAAATATTGATCGACACCAGGTATGCTTGACTGCTTCAGTGTGGTCCCACATTACTACGTGATCCAAACCAGAAAAAACCCAGGATCCGTTCAACAAGTATGTGAAGAATGCGAAAGTATGAGTCTGATGCGGTCAAATCCCAGACCTATCCCAGACATAACTTGCGTTATCCTCTAAAATATTGATCGAAACCAGGTTTAATCGACTGTTTCAGCGTGGTACCACATTACTACGTGATACAATCCAGAAACAGCCCAGGATCTGTTCAACAAGTGTGTGAAAAACGCGAAAGTATGAGCCTGATGAGGGCAAATCCCAGACATATCCCAGACCTAACTTGCGTTGTCCTCTAAGATATTGATGGAAACCAGGTTTAATTGACTGTTTCAGTGTTGTACTTCATTACTACGTGATGCAATCCAGAAAAAGCCCAGGATCTAGCCATCAAGTATGAGAAATATACGAAAGAATGAGCCTGATGAGAGCAAATCCCAGACCTAACCTAGACCTAACATGAATTATTCTCTAAAATATTGATCAAAACCAGGTTTAATTGACTGTTTCAGTGTGGTACCACATTACTACGTGATCCAATCCAGAAATAGCCCAGGATCTAGCCATGAAGTATGAGAAATATGCGAAAGCATGAGCCTGATGAGGGCAAATCCTAGACCTAACCCAGACCTAACATGCGTTATTCTGTAAAATTATTATCAAGACCAGGTTTAATTGAATGTTTCATTGTGGTACCTCATTACTACGTGATCAAAACCAGAAAAAACCCAGGATCCGTTCAACAAGTATGTGAAGAATGCGAAAGTATGAGTCTGATCAGTGAAAATCTCAGGCCTTACCTAGACCTAACTTGCGTTGTCCTCTAAAATACTGATAGAAACCAAGTTTCATTGACTGTTTCAGTGTGGTACTACATTACTACGTGATGCAATCCAGAAAACGCCCAGGATGTAGCCATCAAGTATGAGAAATATGCGAAAGAATGAGCCTGATGAGAGCAAATCCCAGACCTAACATAGAGCTAACATGCGTTATCCTCTAAAATATTGAGCGAAACCAGGTTTAATGGACTGTTTCAGTGTGGTACCACACTACTTCGTGATCCAAACCAGAAAAATCCCAGGATCTGTTCAACAAGTATGTGAAAAACGCTAAACTGTGAGCCTGACGAGGGCAAATCTTACACCTAACCCAGACCTAAGATGCGATATCCTCTAAAATATTTATCCAGACCAGGTTTCATTGAATGTTTCATTGTGGTACCTCATTACTACGTGATCAAAACCAGAAAAAACCCAGGATCCGTTCAACAAGTATGTGAAGAATGCGAAAGTATGAGTCTGATGGGTGAAAATCCCAGGCCTAACCTAGACCTAACATGCGTTATCCTCTAAAATATTGATCGAAACCTGGTTTAATCGACTGTTTCAGTGTGGTACCACATTACTATGTGATCCAAACCAGAAAATAACCCAGGATCTGTTCAAGGAGTATGTGAAGTGTGCGAAACTATGAGTCTGATGAGGTCAAATCCCAGACCTCTCCCAGACCTAACTTGCGTTATCCTCTAAAATATTGATCGAAACCAGGTTTAATCGACTGTTTCAGTATGGTACCACATTACTACGTGATCCAAACCAGAAAAAACCCAGGATCCGTCCAACAAGTATGTGAAGAATGCGATAGTATGAGTCTGATGAGTGAAAATCCCAGACCTAACCTAGACCTAACATGCGTTATCCTCTAAAATATAGATCCAAACCAGGTTTAATGGACTGTTTCAGCGTGGTACCACACTACTACGTGATCCAAACCAGAAAAAACCCAGGATCCGTTCAACAAGTATGTGAAGAATGCGAAAGTATGAGTCTGATGAGTGAAAATCCCAGGCCTAACCTAGACCTAACATGCGTTATCCTCAAAAATATTGATCGAAACCTGGTTTAATCGACTGTTTCAGTGTGGTACCACATTACTATGTGATCCAAACCAGAAAAAACCCAGGATCTGTTCAACAAGTATGTGAAAAACGCTAAACTGTGAGCCTGATGAGGGCATATCTTAGACCTAACCCAGACCTAAGATGCGTTAACCTCTAAAATATTTATCCAGACCAGGTTTCATTGAATGTTTCAGTGTGGTACCACTTTACTACGTGATTCAATCCAAAATTAGCCCAGGATCTAGCCATGAAGTATGAGAAATATGCGAAAGTAAGAGCGTGATGAGGGCAAATCCTAGACCTATCCCAGACCTAACTTGCGTTATCCTCTAAAATATTTATCAAGACCAGGTTTAATTGAATGTTTCAGTGTGGTACCACATTACTACGTGATCCAAACTAGAAAAAACCCAGGATCCGTTCAACAAGTATGTGTAGAATGCGAAAGTATGAGTCTGATCAGTGAAAATCTCAGGCCTTACCTAGACCTAACTTGCGTTGTCCTCTAAAATATTGATGGAAACCAGGTTTCATTGACTGTTTCAGTGTGGTACTACATTACTACGTGATGCAATCCAGAAAAAGCCCAGGATCTAGTCGTCAAGTATGAGAAATATGCGAAAGAATGAGCCTGATGAGAGCAAATCCTAGACCTAACCCAGACCTAACATGCGTTATCCTCTAAAATATTTATCAAGATCAGGTTTAATTGACTGTTTCAGTGTGGTACCACTTTACTACGTGATCCAATCCAGAAATAGACCAGGATCTAGCCATGAAGTATGAGAAATATGCGAAAGTAAGAGCCTGATGAGGGCAAATCCTAGACCTATCCCAGACCTAACTTGCGTTATCCTCTAAAATATTGATCGAAACCAGGTTTAATTGACTGTTTCAGCGTGGTACCACATTACTGCGTGATACAATCCAGAAACAGCCCAGGATCTAGCCATGAAGTATGAGAAATATGCGAAAGTATGAGCCTGATGAGAGCAAATCCTAGACCTAACCCAGACCTAACATGCGTTATCCTCTAAAATATTTATCAAGATCAGGTTTAATTGATTGTTTCAGTGTGGTCCCACATTACTACGTGATCCAAACCAGAAAAAACCCAGTATCTGTTCAACATGTATGAGAAATATGCGAAAGAATGAGCCTGATGAGAGCAAATCCCTGACCTAACCTAGACCTAACATGAATTATTCTCTAAAATATTGATCGAAACCAGGTTTACTTGACTGCTTCAGTGTGGCCCCACATTACTACTTGATCGAAACCAGAAAAAACCCAGGATCCGTACAACAAGTATGTGAAGAATGCGAAAGTATGAGTCTGATGAGGGAAAATCCCAGGCCTAACCTAGACCTAACATGCGTCATCCTCTAAAATATTGATCGAAACCAGGTTTAATCCACTGTTTCAGTGTGGTCCCACATTACTACGTGATCCAAACCAGAAAAAACCCAGGATCCGTTCAACAAGTATGTGAAGAATGCGAAAGTATGAGTCTGATGAGGTCAAATCCCAGACCTATCCCAGACTTAACTTGCGTTATCCTCTAAAATATTGATCGAAACCAGGTTTAATCGACTGTTTCAACGTGGTACCACATTACTACGTGATACAATCCAGAAAAAGCCCAGGATCTAGCCATGAAGTATGAGAAATATGCGAAAGTATGAGCCTGATGAGGGCAAATCCTAGACCTAACCCAGACCTAACATGCGTTATTCTGTAAAATTTTTATCAAGACCAGGTTTAATTGAATGTTTCATTGTGCTACCTCATTACTACGTGATCAAAACCAGAAAAAACCCAGGATCCGTTCAACAAGTATGTGAAGAATGCGAAAGTATGAGTCTGTTCAGTGAAAATCTCAGGCCTTACCTAGACCTAACTTGCGTTGTCCTCTAAAATATTGATGGAAACCTGGTTTCATTGACTGTTTCAGTGTGGTACTACATTACTACGTGATGCAATCCAGAAAACGCCCAGGATGTAGCCATCAAGTATGAGAAATATGCGAAAGAATGAGCCTGATGAGAGCAAATCCCAGACCTAACATAGAGCTAACATGCGTTATCCTCTAAAATATTGAGCGAAACCAGGTTTAATGGACTGTTTCAGTGTGGTACCACACTACTTCGTGATCCAAACCAGAAAAATCCCAGGATCTGTTCAACAAGTATGTGAAAAACGCTAAACTGTGAGCCTGACGAGGGCAAATCTTACACCTAACCCAGACCTAAGATGCGATATCCTCTAAAATATTTATCCAGACCAGGTTTCATTGAATGTTTCATTGTGGTACCTCATTACTACGTGATCAAAACCAGAAAAAACCCAGGATCCGTTCAACAAGTATGTGAAGAATGCGAAAGTATGAGTCTGATGGGTGAAAATCCCAGGCCTAACCTAGACCTAACATGCGTTATCCTCTAAAATATTGATCGAAACCTGGTTTAATCGACTGTTTCAGTGTGGTACCACATTACTATGTGATCCAAACCAGAAAATAACCCAGGATCTGTTCAAGGAGTATGTGAAGTGTGCGAAACTATGAGTCTGATGAGGTCAAATCCCAGACCTCTCCCAGACCTAACTTGCGTTATCCTCTAAAATATTGATCGAAACCAGGTTTAATCGACTGTTTCAGTATGGTACCACATTACTACGTGATCCAAACCAGAAAAAACCCAGGATCCGTCCAACAAGTATGTGAAGAATGCGATAGTATGAGTCTGATGAGTGAAAATCCCAGACCTAACCTAGACCTAACATGCGTTATCCTCTAAAATATTGATCCAAACCAGGTTTAATGGACTGTTTCAGCGTGGTACCACACTACTACGTGATCCAAACCAGAAAAAACCCAGGATCAGTTCAACAAGTATGTGAAGAATGCGAAAGTATGAGTCTGATGAGTGAAAATCCCAGGCCTAACCTAGACCTAACATGCGTTATCCTCAAAAATATTGATCGAAACCTGGTTTAATCGACTGTTTCAGTGTGGTACCACATTACTATGTGATCCAAACCAGAAAAAACCCAGGATCTGTTCAACAAGTATGTGAAAAACGCTAAACTGTGAGCCTGATGAGGGCATATCTTAGACCTAACCCAGACCTAAGATGCGTTAACCTCTAAAATATTTATCCAGACCAGGTTTCATTGAATGTTTCAGTGTGGTACCACTTTACTACGTGATTCAATCCAAAATTAGCCCAGGATCTAGCCATGAAGTATGAGAAATATGCGAAAGTAAGAGCGTGATGAGGGCAAATCCTAGACCTATCCCAGACCTAACTTGCGTTATCCTCTAAAATATTTATCAAGACCAGGTTTAATTGAATGTTTCAGTGTGGTACCACATTACTACGTGATCCAAACTAGAAAAAACCCAGGATCCGTTCAACAAGTATGTGTAGAATGCGAAAGTATGAGTCTGATCAGTGAAAATCTCAGGCCTTACCTAGACCTAACTTGCGTTGTCCTCTAAAATATTGATGGAAACCAGGTTTCATTGACTGTTTCAGTGTGGTACTACATTACTACGTGATGCAATCCAGAAAAAGCCCAGGATCTAGTCGTCAAGTATGAGAAATATGCGAAAGAATGAGCCTGATGAGAGCAAATCCTAGACCTAACCCAGACCTAACATGCGTTATCCTCTAAAATATTTATCAAGATCAGGTTTAATTGACTGTTTCAGTGTGGTACCACTTTACTACGTGATCCAATCCAGAAATAGACCAGGATCTAGCCATGAAGTATGAGAAATATGCGAAAGTAAGAGCCTGATGAGGGCAAATCCTAGACCTATCCCAGACCTAACTTGCGTTATCCTCTAAAATATTGATCGAAACCAGGTTTAATTGACTGTTTCAGCGTGGTACCACATTACTGCGTGATACAATCCAGAAACAGCCCAGGATCTAGCCATGAAGTATGAGAAATATGCGAAAGTATGAGCCTGATGAGAGCAAATCCTAGACCTAACCCAGACCTAACATGCGTTATCCTCTAAAATATTTATCAAGATCAGGTTTAATTGATTGTTTCAGTGTGGTCCCACATTACTACGTGATCCAAACCAGAAAAAACCCAGTATCTGTTCAACATGTATGAGAAATATGCGAAAGAATGAGCCTGATGAGAGCAAATCCCTGACCTAACCTAGACCTAACATGAATTATTCTCTAAAATATTGATCGAAACCAGGTTTACTTGACTGCTTCAGTGTGGCCCCACATTACTACTTGATCGAAACCAGAAAAAACCCAGGATCCGTACAACAAGTATGTGAAGAATGCGAAAGTATGAGTCTGATGAGGGAAAATCCCAGGCCTAACCTAGACCTAACATGCGTCATCCTCTAAAATATTGATCGAAACCAGGTTTAATCCACTGTTTCAGTGTGGTCCCACATTACTACGTGATCCAAACCAGAAAAAACCCAGGATCCGTTCAACAAGTATGTGAAGAATGCGAAAGTATGAGTCTGATGAGGTCAAATCCCAGACCTATCCCAGACTTAACTTGCGTTATCCTCTAAAATATTGATCGAAACCAGGTTTAATCGACTGTTTCAACGTGGTACCACATTACTACGTGATACAATCCAGAAAAAGCCCAGGATCTAGCCATGAAGTATGAGAAATATGCGAAAGTATGAGCCTGATGAGGGCAAATCCTAGACCTAACCCAGACCTAACATGCGTTATTCTGTAAAATTTTTATCAAGACCAGGTTTAATTGAATGTTTCATTGTGCTACCTCATTACTACGTGATCAAAACCAGAAAAAACCCAGGATCCGTTCAACAAGTATGTGAAGAATGCGAAAGTATGAGTCTGTTCAGTGAAAATCTCAGGCCTTACCTAGACCTAACTTGCGTTGTCCTCTAAAATATTGATGGAAACCTGGTTTCATTGACTGTTTCAGTGTGGTACTACATTACTACGTGATGCAATCCAGAAAACGCCCAGGATCTAGCCATCAAGTATGAGAAATATGCGAAAGAATGAGCCTGATGAGAGCAAATCCCAGACCTAACCTAGAGCTAACATGCGTTATCCTCTAAAATATTGAGCGAAACCAGGTTTAATGGACTGTTTCAGTGTGGTACCACACTACTTCGTGATCCAACCCAGAAAAATCCCAGGATCTGTTCAACAAGTATGTGAAAAACGCTAAACTGTGATCCTGATGAGGGCAAATCTTAGACCTAACCCAGACCTGAGATGCGTTATCCTCTAAAATATTTATCCAGACCAGGTTTCATTGAATGTTTCAGTGTGGTACCACTTTACTACGTGATCCAATCCAGAAATAACCCAGGATCTAGCCATGAAGTATGAGAAATATGCGAAAGTATGAGCCTGATGAGGGCAAATCCCAGACCTATCCCAGACCTAACTTGCGTTGTCCTCTAAGATATTGATGGAAACCAGGTTTAATTGACTGTTTCAGTGTTCTACTTCATTACTACGTGATCCAAACCCGAAAAAACCCAGGATCTGTTCAACATGTATGAGAAATATGCGAAAGAATGAGCCTGATGAGAGCTTAGCCCAGACCTATCCTAGACCTAACATGAATTATTCTCTAAAATATTGATCGAAAACAGGTTTACTTGACTGCTTCAGTGTGGTACCACATTACTATGTGATCCAAGCCAGAAAATAACCCAGGATCTGTTCAAGGAGTATGTGAAGTGTGCGAAAGTATGAGTCTGATGAGGTCAAATCCCAGACCTCTCCCAGACCTAACTTGCGTTATCCTCTAAAATATTGATCGAAACCAGGTTTAATCGACTGTTTCAGTATGGTACCACATTACTACGTGATCCAAACCAGAAAAAACCCAGGATCCGTCCAACAAGTATGTGAAGAATGCGATAGTATGAGTCCGATGAGTGAAAATCCCAGACCTAACCTAGACCTAACATGCGTTATCCTCTAAAATATTGATCCAAACCAGGTTTAATGGACTGTTTCAGCGTGGTACCACACTACTACGTGATCCAAACCAGAAAAAACCCAGGATCTGTTCAACAAGTGTGTGAAAAACGCGAAAGTATGAGCCTGATGAGGGCAAATCCCAGACATATCCCAGACCTAACTTGCGTTGTCCTCTAAGATATTGATGGAAACCAGGTTTAATTGACTGTTTCAGTGTTGTACTTCATTACTACGTGATGCAATCCAGAAAAAGCCCAGCAGCTAGCCATCAAGTATGAGAAATATGCGAAAGAATGAGCCTGATGAGAGCAAATCCCAGGCCTAACCTAGACCTAACATGAATTATTCTCTAAAATATTGATCGACACCAGGTATGCTTGACTGCTTCAGTGTGGTCCCACATTACTACGTGATCCAAACCAGAAAAAACCCAGGATCCGTTCAACAAGTATGTGAAGAATGCGAAAGTATGAGTCTGATTCCCTCAGGGGCTGCCAGCCTTTCAGCTGCAGTACGGGCTTAACGAACCCGGGGTACCCGAGTCATACACACACCGTAAGCCTCCTGTTGGTCGTCACAACGACCCATTCACAATTCCCTATTGGTTTTGTGAATGGTACGTGACGGCAGGAGGAACGGGGGTCTTGGCTTAACCGCCTGGGCCACGAGTATGGCGACTCTATAAAATCGCCCTCCAATCCTAAGCTATGGTGCGCGGCGATGGGATGCATGGTTGGGGGAGAAGGCCCAATCCCAAGCGACCACCTCCGGGGAACCTGCCGAACCCCCGGAGTATTAGGCTTACCCGGGTAAGGCGGCTCTGCCCGGGTGGACCTTTATTTCCGACCATCTCGTGGGACTATTATGGACACAGAAAATAAAATGGGGATGGGGCGGGTTTTGTCGGTTGGGGAGGACGGAGACGGGGTTGGGGTTAGGGTGGCGGCGCTCGCGCCCCACTCAGCGCCAGGTCCGGCTTCGTGGAGGGTGGAGGAGGACGACGAGACGGCGTCGGTCTCGTCCTTCTCCTCCAGCACGAGCCACATAGGCTCTAAGAGGAAGAGGACGGGGCAGGCCGTCGTCGAGGTGGGCGGGGCGATGAGCCCGTCGGTGAGGCTGAGTTGCCTCAGGGACGAGGTGACCGAGGAGATATCGGAGAGGATCTCCTCGTCCCTGAGGCGGGTGGAGAAAGTCGCCGCTGCCTGCGCCTTTAAGGGGCAGAAAAGCGGTGGCGCGGAGGCCCTGAAGGCCGCGGCGGAGGAAATGAGGGAGGCGGCGCGGGAGCTCAGAGGGCGGAACGCCCGTCTGCAGCTCCTGTTGGAGGAGGAGCGACAGGGGAGGAGGAGGGCAGAGGCGCTGTGGAACAGCGTGGCCCTCCCTCCCATCCTCCCTCCTCCTCCACCGCTGCGTCCCTCGGCGGAGGTAAATAAGCGGAGTGCGGCGGCAGTGGTGCGGGGCACCGCGGGCCCCTCCACCCGCACTCCGCCCGTGAAGAAGTCCCCGTCCTCCTCAGAAGATGATCTTCTGAGGAGGATTGGGGACATGATTGATGGCAAGCTGGCCGCCTTCCGGGAGGAGCTCCTCGCCGGAAGAGCGGTCAGCAGGAAGGCGGTGCCTCCCCGACCTGTTCCGGTACAGTCGGGGAAGGCAAAGAAGGGCGGAGTGAAGGCTCCGCCCAGCGTTGCGGCACCAGGGCCCCGGGTCGCGACCCCCAAGGGGGGTGGTGTACCCGTGGTCGCGGTGGTCGCGTCCTCCACAGCACCCTCCCAAGGGGGGGTGGCGTGGAGTGAGGTGGTGGGGCGGAAGGCGAAGCGGGCGGCGAGGAAGGCCTCGCAACCGCAGCCTCCGCCTCCGCCGGCGGCGGCCAAGGTAAAGGCCGCGAAGGTCGGGAAGGCACGACCAGGTCGTCCCCCAAAAACGGCAGCGGTGACGCTGACCGTTGCGCAGGGGGGCGACCTGACCCTCGCGGAGGCGATGCGGCTCGCCAGGGAGAATATCTCCCTGGAAGAGCTGGGCATCGCCTCCGTGAGGGCGAAGAGGGCCGTGACCGGGGGTCTCTTGCTGGAGATCCCCGGTGCAGAAGGCGGCGCGAAGGCGGATCGTCTCGCCCAGAGGCTCCGGGAGCAGCTGGGCGAGCGAGGTGTCCGGGTCGCTCGGCCCACGAAGCGCACGGAGATGCGCGTTTGTGGGCTGGACGACTCGGTCAGCGTACAGGATGTGTCCCGTGCCCTTGCGAGGGCGGGGGACTGTCCTGTGGAGGACCTGCGGATCGGAGAGATCCGCAGGTCGCCCTCCGGCCTCGGGTCGGTGTGGGCCCGGTGCCCCCTCACCGCCGCCCGTAAGGTGGCGGAATCCGGGAGGGTGTTGGTGGGGTGGGTTTCGGCGCGAGTGGAAATCCTCGCGCCGCGCCCGCTCCAGTGTCACCGCTGCCTCGAATTGGGGCACGTGAGGCAGTGGTGCACCTCGCCGGTGGACCGCAGCGGTCAGTGTTACCGCTGCGGTGCCAAAGAGCACCGTGCGAGCCAGTGCTCGGCGGCCCCCCACTGCCCGCTGTGTGCGGACATGGGGAGGCCAGCCGATCACAGGGTGGGGAGCAAGAGGTGCTCCCCCCCCTCCCGGAAGGAGAGGAAGAGGCGGGCTGCACCGGCTCCGGTGCCGAGGGCGGTGGCATCGTCCTCCATGGAGGTGGACGGTGCTACGGGAACGGACGGCCGGGAGGAGGCTGGCGCGGCCATTAATTAATGCCGCCCCGCCTCCTCCTCCAGGCCAACCTCAACCACTGCCGCGCGGCACAGGACTTGATGTCCCAAGTCCTCGCGGAGTGGGGGGTTGGCCTGGCGGTCGCCGCCGAGCCGTACCGCGTCCCTGATCACCCTCATTGGGTGGGCGACGCGGACGGCTTGGTGGCGATGGTATGGGGAGGGGGCGACGGGTCCCCACCGTTCTCCTTGTTGGAGCGCGGTCGGGGATTCGTCGCCGTGGACTGGGGGGGAGTCGCTGTGGTGGGGTGCTACATTTCGCCCCGTAGCGGTCACGCTGCGTTCGAGCTGTACTTGGCCGAGGTCGCGGCATGCGTGCAGCGCTACGCGGCCCGGCCGGTGCTGGTCCTGGGGGATTTTAATGCCAAGTCGGTGGGTTGGGGATCCCCCAGGACCTCCGTTCGCGGCGGGATCCTGGGCGATTGGGCGGCGGGGCTCGACCTCCGGGTATTGAACCGGGGGTCGGAGCACACATGCGTGCGGCGATATGGGGGGTCCATCGTGGATGTTGGATTCGCGACCCCCAACGCCGTGCGCATGGTGTCGGGTTGGCACGTGGTCGCGGGGGCAGAGACACTCTCCGATCACCGGTACATCCGGATGGAGGTCTCTGCCGCCGCGAGTGCATCCCGACACGGCCGCCTGCGTGGCACCCCACCACGCCGCTGGGCGCTTCGGCGCCTGGACAAGGACGCCCTGATGGCAGCTGCCCTCGCTGCAACTTGGCCGCAGGGAGCGGCCGAGTTGCCGAGCATGGAGGAGGAGGTCGCCCGGCTCGGGGCATTGGTCGCGGGTATTTGCGACGCGGCGATGCCTCGGGTCGGGCGGGCTTCTTCTCGCCGGGCGGTGTACTGGTGGTCGGACGCGATCGCGGAGTTGCGAGTCGCGACTGTCCGCGCCCGACGCCAGTACACCCGCGCGCGCCGTCGTCAACGTACAGGCGACGGCGTGGCGCGAGCGAGGGCAGCTGATGACCTGTATGGAGCATACCGCGTGGCGCGGGTTGCTCTGCAGGTCGCCATCAAACGGGCCAAGACCCAGGCATGGAAGGAGCTCCTCCAGACCCTTGATGACGATCCATGGGGGCGCCCATATAAGGTGGTGCTGAATAAGCTCCGCCCGTGGGCGCCCCCCGTCACCGAGGGTCTTGACCCCCGGCTGCTGGAGGACGTGGTCAATACACTCTTCCCAATTGGGGAGAGGGGACCGCGTCCTCCGGCGGCGGCGGCTGTCCCAGTGGAGTGGACGGCCGAGCTGGGGGTCACGCAGGAGGAGCTGGCAGCGGCCATCAGACGGCTCGGGGTTCGTAACACGGCCCCGGGTCCGGATGGTGTGCCCGGCCGGGTTTGGGTCTTGACCCAGGGCGTCCTTGGGGCCGACCTCAGGCGGTTGTTCGACCGCTGCCTGAGGGACGGGCGATTCCCCCCCAGTTGGAAGGTGGCGAGGATGGTCCTCCTCCGGAAGGAGGGTCGGCCCGCGGAGTCTCCCTCCGCATACCGGCCCATTTGTCTCCTCGACGAGGTGGGCAAGCTCTTCGAGCGTGTGATTGCTGCCCGCCTCGTCGAGCACCTGTCGCGGGGTGATCCCGGTCTGGCCGACTGCCAGTTCGGTTTCCGGGGGGGCCGATCGACTATCGACGCGATAGGTCGTGTGAGGGCCCTCTCGGAGGCGGCCGTCTCCCGGGGAGGGGTGGCATTGGCAATATCCTTGGATATTGCCAATGCCTTTAACACCCTCCCCTGGGAAGAGATAAGGAGGGGACTCGAATATCATCGAGTCCCCCCTTGTCTCAGGGCGGTCGTCGGGGATTATCTCCGCGGCAGGTGGATCGAGTATCCGGGCCGGGATGGTGATATGCGGAGGGAGGTGTACTGCGGTGTTCCGCAGGGGTCGGTACTCGGGCCACTCCTGTGGAACATCGCGTACGACTCGGTGTTGCGGGCCGGCCTCCCCGACGGCGTCAGCACGGTGTGTTATGCGGATGACACACTGGTGCTGGCCGTCGGGGCGCACTGGGGGAGGGCCATGCGTCGCGCGGAGGAGGGGTCGCAACGCGTCGTCGACCGGATCAGGGGGATGGGGATGACGGTGGCGGTCCATAAGACCGAGGTGATTGCGTTTCATTCACCTCGGCAGGATCCGCCACCCCCTCTGATTCGGGTGGGTGGGGCTGACATCGAGGTGAAGCCCCAGATCAGGTATCTGGGGCTGATCCTTGATAGCCACTGGCGTTTCGAGAAGCATTTCCGCTGCCTGGTCCCCCGGTTGGAAAGGATGGTTGCGGCTCTGGGCCGGATCCTGCCCAACCTGGGGGGCCCGGCGGGCCGAGTTCGTCGCCTCTATGTGGCAATGGTCCAGTCAGTGGCCCTATACGGGGCCCCCGTCTGGGCGGACGACCTGGCTGCCTCCCGGCGCAGCATGACTATGCTGCGTCGGGTGCAGAGGCGCATGGCGCTCAGGGTCGTCCGCGGGTATCGGACCATGTCACATGAGGCGGCGACGGTTCTAGCGGGGATGCCGCCCATGGACCTGCTCGCGCGGTTGGACGCGGTGATGTACCGGCACCGCGTCGACCGTCGCGCGGGGGTGGGGGCGGTCCCGGGCGGGCAGGAACCTGCTTGGGGCGATTTGAAGCGCCAGGCCCGGCAGTCCGTGTTGCTCGCGTGGCAGGAGCGGCTGGCTCTGCCAACCGCGGGGCACCGGACTGTCGGGGCTGTTCGGCCACTCCTGAAGGAGTGGCTGGACAGAGGCCATGGCAGCCTCACCTACCGGCTGGCACAGGTATTTTCCGGGCATGGCTGCTTCGGAAGATACCTGTGCCGGATAGGGAAGGAGCCGACGGCGCGTTGCTGCCACTGCGACGCTGAGCAGGACACGGCGGATCATACCCTGGAGGTATGCCCCGCGTGGGAGGGGGAGCGCCGTGTCCTGGTCGGCGTCGTCGGGCGGGATGTCTCGCTGCCGGGCGTGGTGCGCGCCATGCTCGGCAGCGAGGAGAAGTGGAGGGCCGTGGCCTCCTTCTGCGAGAACGTAATGTTGCAGAAGGAGGCCGCGGGGAGGGAGCGCGAGCTTCAGCGGCGCGCTGAAGCTCGCGCTCGTGCGGTGGCCCGAGGTCGTCGCCCGGTCGCGAGGCGTCGCGGGCGGCCGCCTCGGCGTGGCGGATGACCTAGGCTGGGAGGGGGGTCCTGAGGGGACCCTCCTCCCGCCAGGCGGCGCCGGGTCGGACCGGTTGGGGGTAGGAGTGCCTCCCCCTACCGGTCCGACGCAAGGCGAGGCACCCTCGGCGGTCTGGTGCGGCCATGAACGCCCGGCCGCCGAGGGGTGGAAACGGGGTCGCTGGCGGTTGCGAGTTGGGGCTCGCAGCCGCCACTAAACGCGGCCCCGGGACGGATAGCGGCGGGATGGAGTGGCCCCGTCCCGCCGCTATGAGGCAGTGTGTCTACTGGGGGGACCGATTGTCCCCCCGGGGGATGGGCGCGAAAGCGCGGGCACGGGGAGGATACCGGAAGAATGCTTCGAGCGATTCCCGGTATCCTCCCAAAGCGTGCCGAAGGGTCACCGTGGGGTTTTTGGTCCCGCGCCTGTCATTGTACGGGCGCGGGGAATCCCACACACCCCTCCCACCTCTCCCCAAGGAGGTGGGAGGGAGTCTTTCGAAGATTTTCCCCACGACAAAAAAAAAAAAAAAAAAAAAAAAAAAAAAAAGTATGAGTCTGATGCGGTCAAATCCCAGACCTATCCCAGACATAACTTGCGTTATCCTCTAAAATATTGATCGAAACCAGGTTTAATCGACTGTTTCAGCGTGGTACCACATTACTACGTGATACAATCCAGAAACAGCCCAGGATCTAGCCATGAAGTATGAGAAATATGCGATAGTATGAGCCTGATGAGGGCAAATCCTAGACCTAACCCAAACCTAACATGCGTTATACTCTAAAATATTTATCAAGACCAGGTTTAATTGAATGTTTCAGTGTGGTACCACATTACTACATGAACCAAACCAGAAAAAACCCAGGATCCGTTCAACAGGTATGTTAAAACTGCGACAGTGTGACCCTGATGAGGGCAAATCCCAGGCCTAACCTAGACCTAACATGCGTTGTCCTCTAAAATATTGATGGAAACCAGGTTTAATTGCCTGTTTCAGTGTTGTACTTCATTACTACGTGATGCAATCCAGAAAAAGCCCAGGATCTAGCCATCAAGTATGAGAAATATACGAAAGAATGAGCCTGATGAGAGCAAATCCCAGACCTAACCTAGACCTAACATGAATTATTCTCTAAAATATTGATCAAAACCAGGTTTAATTGACTGTTTCAGTGTGGTACCACATTACTACGTGATCCAATCCAGAAATAGCCCAGGATCTAGCCATGAAGTATGAGAAATATGCGAAAGCATGAGCCTGATGAGGGCAAATCCTAGACCTAACCCAGACCTAACATGCGTTATTCTGTAAAATTTTTATCAAGACCAGGTTTAATTGAATGTTTCATTGTGGTACCTCATTACTACGTGATCAAAACCAGAAAAAACCCAGGATCCGTTCAACAAGTATGTGAAGAATGCGAAAGTATGAGTCTGATCAGTGAAAATCTCAGGCCTTACCTAGACCTAACTTGCGTTGTCCTCTAAAATACTGATGGAAACCAAGTTTCATTGACTGTTTCAGTGTGGTACTACATTACTACGTGATGCAATCCAGAAAACGCCCAGGATGTAGCCATCAAGTATGAGAAATATGCGAAAGAATGAGCCTGATGAGAGCAAATCCCAGACCTAACATAGAGCTAACATGCGTTATCCTCTAAAATATTGAGCGAAACCAGGTTTAATGGACTGTTTCAGTGTGGTACCACACTACTTCGTGATCCAAACCAGAAAAATCCCAGGATCTGTTCAACAAGTATGTGAAAAACGCTAAACTGTGAGCCTGACGAGGGCAAATCTTACACCTAACCCAGACCTAAGATGCGATATCCTCTAAAATATTTATCCAGACCAGGTTTCATTGAATGTTTCATTGTGGTACCTCATTACTACGTGATCAAAACCAGAAAAAACCCAGGATCCGTTCAACAAGTATGTGAAGAATGCGAAAGTATGAGTCTGATGGGTGAAAATCCCAGGCCTAACCTAGACCTAACATGCGTTATCCTCTAAAATATTGATCGAAACCTGGTTTAATCGACTGTTTCAGTGTGGTACCACATTACTATGTGATCCAAACCAGAAAAAACCCAGGATCCGTTCAACAAGTATGTGAAGAATGCGAAAGTATGAGTCTGATGAGTGAAAATCCCAGGCCTAACCTAGACCTAACATGCGTTATCCTCAAAAATATTGATCGAAACCTGGTTTAATCGACTGTTTCAGTGTGGTACCACATTACTATGTGATCCAAACCAGAAAAAACCCAGGATCTGTTCAACAAGTATGTGAAAAACGCTAAACTGTGAGCCTGATGAGGGCATATCTTAGACCTAACCCAGACCTAAGATGCGTTAACCTCTAAAATATTTATCCAGACCAGGTTTCATTGAATGTTTCAGTGTGGTACCACTTTACTACGTGATTCAATCCAAAATTAGCCCAGGATCTAGCCATGAAGTATGAGAAATATGCGAAAGTAAGAGCGTGATGAGGGCAAATCCTAGACCTATCCCAGACCTAACTTGCGTTATCCTCTAAAATATTGATCGAAACCAGGTTTAATCGACTGTTTCAACGTGGTACCACATTACTACGTGATACAATCCAGAAAAAGCCCAGGATCTAGCCATGAAGTATGAGAAATATGCGAAAGTATGAGCCTGATGAGGGCAAATCCTAGACCTAACCCAGACCTAACATGCGTTATTCTGTAAAATTTTTATCAAGACCAGGTTTAATTGAATGTTTCATTGTGCTACCTCATTACTACGTGATCAAAACCAGAAAAAACCCAGGATCCGTTCAACAAGTATGTGAAGAATGCGAAAGTATGAGTCTGATGAGGTCAAATCCCAGACCTATCCCAGACTTAACTTGCGTTATCCTCTAAAATATTGATCGAAACCAGGTTTAATCGACTGTTTCAACGTGGTACCACATTACTACGTGATACAATCCAGAAAAAGCCCAGGATCTAGCCATGAAGTATGAGAAATATGCGAAAGTATGAGCCTGATGAGGGCAAATCCTAGACCTAACCCAGACCTAACATGCGTTATTCTGTAAAATTTTTATCAAGACCAGGTTTAATTGAATGTTTCATTGTGCTACCTCATTACTACGTGATCAAAACCAGAAAAAACCCAGGATCCGTTCAACAAGTATGTGAAGAATGCGAAAGTATGAGTCTGTGCAGTGAAAATCTCAGGCCTTACCTAGACCTAACTTGCGTTGTCCTCTAAGATATTGATGGAAACCTGGTTTCATTGACTGTTTCAGTGTGGTACTACATTACTACGTGATGCAATCCAGAAAACGCCCAGGATCTAGCCATCAAGTATGAGAAATATGCGAAAGAATGAGCCTGATGAGAGCAAATCCCAGACCTAACCTAGAGCTAACATGCGTTATCCTCTAAAATATTGAGCGAAACCAGGTTTAATGGACTGTTTCAGTGTGGTACCACACTACTTCGTGATCCAACCCAGAAAAATCCCAGGATCTGTTCAACAAGTATGTGAAAAACGCTAAACTGTGATCCTGATGAGGGCAAATCTTAGACCTAACCCAGACCTGAGATGCGTTATCCTCTAAAATATTTATCCAGACCAGGTTTCATTGAATGTTTCAGTGTGGTACCACTTTACTACGTGATCCAATCCAGAAATAGCCCAGGATCTAGCCATGAAGTATGAGAAATATGCGAAAGTATGAGCCTGATGAGGGCAAATCCCAGACCTATCCCAGACCTAACTTGCGTTGTCCTCTAAGATATTGATGGAAACCAGGTTTAATTGACTGTTTCAGTGTTCTACTTCATTACTACGTGATCCAAACCCGAAAAAACCCAGGATCTGTTCAACATGTATGAGAAATATGCGAAAGAATGAGCCTGATGAGAGCTTAGCCCAGACCTATCCTAGACCTAACATGAATTATTCTCTAAAATATTGATCGAAAACAGGTTTACTTGACTGTTTCAGTGTGGTCCCACATTACTACCTGATCCAAACCAGAAAAAACCCAGGATCCGTTCAACAAGTATGTGAAGAATGCGAAAGTATGAGTCTGATGGGTGAAAATCCCAGGCCTAACCTAGACCTAACATGCGTTATCCTCTAAAATATTGATCGATACCTGGTTTAATCGACGGTTTCAGTGTGGTACCACATTACTATGTGATCCAAACCAGAAAATAACCCAGGATCTGTTCAAGGAGTATGTGAAGTGTGCGAAAGTATGAGTCTGATGAGGTCAAATCCCAGACCTATCCCAGACATAACTTGCGTTATCCTCTAAAATATTGATCGAAACCAGGTTTAATCGACTGTTTCAGCGTGGTACCACATTACTACGTGATACAATCCAGAAACAGCCCAGGATCTAGCCATGAAGTATGAGAAATATGCGATAGTATGAGCCTGATGAGGGCAAATCCTAGACCTAACCCAAACCTAACATGCGTTATACTCTAAAATATTTATCAAGACCAGGTTTAATTGAATGTTTCAGTGTGGTACCACATTACTACATGAACCAAACCAGAAAAAACCCAGGATCCGTTCAACAGGTATGTTAAAACTGCGACAGTGTGACCCTGATGAGGGCAAATCCCAGGCCTAACCTAGACCTAACATGCGTTGTCCTCTAAAATATTGATGGAAACCAGGTTTAATTGCCTGTTTCAGTGTTGTACTTCATTACTACGTGATGCAATCCAGAAAAAGCCCAGGATCTAGCCATCAAGTATGAGAAATATACGAAAGAATGAGCCTGATGAGAGCAAATCCCAGACCTAACCTAGACCTAACATGAATTATTCTCTAAAATATTGATCAAAACCAGGTTTAATTGACTGTCTCAGTGTGGTACCACATTACTACGTGATCCAATCCAGAAATAGCCCAGGATCTAGCCATGAAGTATGAGAAATATGCGAAAGCATGAGCCTGATGAGGGCAAATCCTAGACCTAACCCAGACCTAACATGCGTTATTCTGTAAAATTTTTATCAAGACCAGGTTTAATTGAATGTTTCATTGTGGTACCTCATTACTACGTGATCAAAACCAGAAAAAACCCAGGATCCGTTCAACAAGTATGTGAAGAATGCGAAAGTATGAGTCTGATCAGTGAAAATCTCAGGCCTTACCTAGACCTAACTTGCGTTGTCCTCTAAAATACTGATGGAAACCAAGTTTCATTGACTGTTTCAGTGTGGTACTACATTACTACGTGATGCAATCCAGAAAACGCCCAGGATGTAGCCATCAAGTATGAGAAATATGCGAAAGAATGAGCCTGATGAGAGCAAATCCCAGACCTAACATAGAGCTAACATGCGTTATCCTCTAAAATATTGAGCGAAACCAGGTTTAATGGACTGTTTCAGTGTGGTACCACACTACTTCGTGATCCAAACCAGAAAAATCCCAGGATCTGTTCAACAAGTATGTGAAAAACGCTAAACTGTGAGCCTGACGAGGGCAAATCTTACACCTAACCCAGACCCAAGATGCGATATCCTCTAAAATATTTATCCAGACCAGGTTTCATTGAATGTTTCATTGTGGTACCTCATTACTACGTGATCAAAACCAGAAAAGACCCAGGATCCGTTCAACAAGTATGTGAAGAATGCGAAAGTATGAGTCTGATGGGTGAAAATCCCAGGCCTAACCTAGACCTAACATGCGTTATCCTCTAAAATATTGATCGAAACCTGGTTTAATCGACTGTTTCAGTGTGGTACCACATTACTATGTGATCCAAACCAGAAAATAACCCAGTATCTGTTCAAGGAGTATGTGAAGTGTGCGAAACTATGAGTCTGATGAGGTCAAATCCCAGACCTCTCCCAGACCTAACTTGCGTTATCCTCTAAAATATTGATCGAAACCAGGTTTAATCGACTGTTTCAGTATGGTATCACATTACTACGTGATCCAAACCAGAAAAAACCCAGGATCCGTCCAACAAGTATGTGAAGAATGCGATAGTATGAGTCTGATGAGTGATAATCCCAGGCCTAACCTAGACCTAACATGCGTTATCCTCTAAAATATTGATCGAAACCTGGTTTAATCGACTGTTTCAGTGTGGTACCACATTACTATGTGATCCAAACCAGAAAATAACCCAGGATCTGTTCAAGGAGTATGTGAAGTGTGCGAAAGTATGAGTCTCATGAGGTCAAATCCCAGACCTATCCCAGACCTAACTTGCGTTATCCTCTAAGATATTGATGGAAACCAGGTTTAATTGACTGTTTCAGTGTTGTACTTCATTACTACGTGATGCAATCCAGAAAAAGCCCAGGAGCTAGCCATCAAGTATGAGAAATATGCGAAAGAATGAGCCTGATGAGAGCAAATCCCAGGCCTAACCTAGACCTAACATGAATTATTCTCTAAAATATTGATCGAAACCAGGTTTAATTGACTGTTTCAGTGTGGTCCCACATTACTACGTGATCCAAACCAGAAAAAACCCAGGTTCCGTTCAACAAGTATGTGAAGAATGCGAAAGTATGAGTCTGATGAGGTCAAATCCCAGGCCTAACCTAGACCTAACATGCGTTATCCTCAAAAATATTGATCGAAACCTGGTTTAATCGACTGTTTCAGTGTGGTACCACATTACTACGTGATCCAAACCAGAAAAATTCCAGGATCTAGCCATCAAGTATGTGAAGAATGCGAAAGTATGAGTCTGATGAGTGAAAATCCCAGGTCTAACCTAGACCTAACTTGCGTTATCCTCTAAAATATTGATCGAAACCAGGTTTAATCGACTGTTTCAGTGTGGTACACCATTACTACGTGATCCAAACCAGAAAAAACCCAGGATCCGTTCAACAAGTATGTGAAGAATGCGATAGTATGAGTCTGATGAGTGATAATCCCAGGCCTAACCTAGACCTAACATGCGTTATCCTCTAAAATATTGATCGAAACCTGGTTTAATCGACTGTTTCAGTGTGGTACCACATTACTATGTGATCCAAACCAGAAAATAACCCAGGATCTGTTCAAGGAGTATGTGAAGTGTGCGAAAGTATGAGTCTCATGAGGTCAAATCCCAGACCTATCCCAGACCTAACTTGCGTTATCCTCTAAAATATTGTTCGAAACCAGGTTTAATCGACTGTTTCAGTGTGGTACCACATTACTACGTGATCCAAACCAGAAAAAACCCAGGATCCGTTCAACAAGTATGTGAAGAATGCGAAAGTATGACTTTGATGAGTGAAAATCCCAGGCCTAACCTAGACCTAACATGCGTTATCCTCAAAAATATTGACCGAAACCTGGTTTAATCGACTGTTTCAGTGTGGTACTACATTACTACGTGATGCAATCCAGAAAAAGCCCAGGATCTAGCCATCTAGTATGAGAAATATGCGAATGAATGAGCCTGATGAGAGCAAATCCCTGACCTAACCTAGACCTAACATGCGTTATCCTCTAAAATATTGAGCGAAACCAGGTTTAATGGACTGTTTCAGTGTGGTACCACACTACTTCGTGATCCAAACCAGAAAAAACCCAGTATCTGTTCAACAAGTATGTGAAAAACGCTAAACTGTGAGCCTGATGAGGGCATATCTTAGTGCTAACCCAGACCTAAGATGCGTTAACCTCTAAAATATTTATCCAGACCAGGTTTCATTGAATGTTTCAGTGTGGTACCACTGTACTACGTGATCCAATCCAGAAATAGCCCAGGATCTAGCCATGAAGTATGAGAAATATGCGAAAGTAAGAGGCTGATGAGGGCAAATCCTAGACCTATCCCAGACCTAACTTGCGTTATCCTCTAAAATATTTATCAAGACCAGGTTTAATTGAATGTTTCAGTGTGGTACCACACTACTTCGTGATCCAAACCAGAAAAAACCCAGGATCTGTTCAACAAGTATGTGAAAAACGCTAAACTGTGTGCCTGATGAGGGCAAATCTTAGACCTAACCCAGACCTAAGATGCGTTAACCTCTAAAATATTTATCCAGACCAGGTTTAATTGAATGTTTCAGTGTGGTACCACGTTACTACGTGATCCAAACTAGAAAATACCCAGGATCCGTTCAACAAGTATGTGAAGAATCCAATAGTATGAGTCTGATGAGTGAAAATCCCAGGCCTAACCTAGACCTAACATGCGTTATCCTCTAAAATATTGATCGAAACCTGGTTTAATCGGCTGTTTCAGTGTGGTACCACATTACTATGTGATCCAAACCAGAAAATAACCCAGGATCTGTTCAAGGAGTATGTGAAGTGTGCGAAAGTATGAGTCTCATGAGGTCAAATCCCAGACCTATCCCAGACCTAACTTGCGTTATCCTCTAAAATATTGTTCGAAACCAGGTTTAATCGACTGTTTCAGTGTGGTACCACATTACTACGTGATCCAAACCAGAAAAAACCCAGGATCCGTTCAACAAGTATGTGAAGAATGCGAAAGTATGAGTCTGATGGGTGAAAATCCCAGGCCTAACCTAGACCTAACATGCGTTATCCTCTAAAATATTGATCGATACCTGGTTTAATCGACGGTTTCAGTGTGGTCCCACATTACTACGTGATCCAAACCAGAAAAAACCCAGGATCCGTGCAACAAGTATGTGAAGAATGCGAAAGTATGAGTCTGATGAGGTCAAATCCCAGACCTATCCCAGACATAACATGCGTTGTCCTCTAAAATATTGATGGAAACCAGGTTTAATTGCCTGTTTCAGTGTTGTACTTCATTACTACGTGATGCAATCCAGAAAAAGCCCAGCAGCTAGCCATCAAGTATGAGAAATATGCGAATGAATGAGCCTGATGAGAGCAAATCCCAGGCCTAACCTAGACCTAACATGAATTATTCTCTAAAATATTGATCGACACCAGGTATGCTTGACTGCTTCAGTGTGGTCCCACATTACTACGTGATCCAAACCAGAAAAAACCCAGGATCCGTTCAACAAGTATGTGAAGAATGCGAAAGTATGAGTCTGATGAGGTCAAATCCCAGACCTATCCCAGACATAACTTGCGTTATCCTCTAAAATATTGATCGAAACCAGGTTTAATCGACTGTTTCAGCGTGGTACCACATTACTACGTGATACAATCCAGAAACAGCCCAGGATCTAGCCATGAAGTATGAGAAATATGCGATAGTATGAGCCTGATGAGGGCAAATCCTAGACCTAACCCAAACCTAACATGCGTTATACTCTAAAATATTTATCAAGACCAGGTTTAATTGAATGTTTCAGTGTGGTACCACATTACTACATGAACCAAACCAGAAAAAACCCAGGATCCGTTCAACAGGTATGTTAAAACTGCGACAGTGTGACCCTGATGAGAGAAAATCCCAGGCCTAACCTAGACCTAACATGCGTTGTCCTCTAAAATATTGATGGAAACCAGGTTTAATTGCCTGTTTCAGTGTTGTACTTCATTACTACGTGATGCAATCCAGAAAAAGCCCAGGATCTAGCCATCAAGTATGAGAAATATACGAAAGAATGAGCCTGATGAGAGCAAATCCCAGACCTAACCTAGACCTAACATGAATTATTCTCTAAAATATTGATCAAAACCAGGTTTAATTGACTGTTTCAGTGTGGTACCACATTACTACGTGATCCAATCCAGAAATAGCCCAGGATCTAGCCATGAAGTATGAGAAATATGCGAAAGCATGAGCCTGATGAGGGCAAATCCTAGAACTAACCCAGACCTAACATGCGTTATTCTGTAAAATTTTTATCAAGACCAGGTTTAATTGAATGTTTCATTGTGGTACCTCATTACTACGTGATCAAAACCAGAAAAAACCCAGGATCCGTTCAACAAGTATGTGAAGAATGCGAAAGTATGGGTCTGATCAGTGAAAATCTCAGGCCTTACCTAGACCTAACTTGCGTTGTCCTCTAAAATACTGATGGAAACCAAGTTTCATTGACTGTTTCAGTGTGGTACTACATTACTACGTGATGCAATCCAGAAAACGCCCAGGATGTAGCCATCAAGTATGAGAAATATGCGAAAGAATGAGCCTGGTGAGAGCAAATCCCAGACCTAACATTGAGCTAACATGCGTTATCCTCTAAAATATTGAGCGAAACCAGGTTTAATGGACTGTTTCAGTGTGGTACCACACTACTTCGTGATCCAAACCAGAAAAATCCCAGGATCTGTTCAACAAGTATGTGAAAAACGCTAAACTGTGAGCCTGACGAGGGCAAATCTTACACCTAACCCAGACCTAAGATGCGATATCCTCTAAAATATTTATCCAGACCAGGTTTCATTGAATGTTTCATTGTGGTACCTCATTACTACGTGATCAAAACCAGAAAAAACCCAGGGTCCGTTCAACAAGTATGTGAAGAATGCGAAAGTATGAGTCTGATGGGTGAAAATCCCAGGCCTAACCTAGACCTAACATGCGTTATCCTCTAAAATATTGATCGAAACCTGGTCTAATCGACTGTTTCAGTGTGGTACCACATTACTATGTGATCCAAACCAGAAAATAACCCAGGATCTGTTCAAGGAGTATGTGAAGTGTGCGAAACTATGAGTCTGATGAGGTCAAATCCCAGACCTCTCCCAGACCTAACTTGCGTTATCCTCTAAAATATTGATCGAAACCAGGTTTAATCGACTGTTTCAGTATGGTACGACATTACTACGTGATCCAAACCAGAAAAAACCCAGGATCCGTCCAACAAGTATGTGAAGAATGCGATAGTATGAGTCTGATCAGTGAAAATCCCAGACCTAACCTAGACCTAACATGCGTTATCCTCTAAAATATTGATCCAAACCAGGTTTAATGGACTGTTTCAGCGTGGTACCACACTACTACGTGATCCAAACCAGAAAAAACCCAGGATCCGTTCAACAAGTATGTGAAGAATGCGAAAGTATGAGTCTGATGAGTGAAAATCCCAGGCCTAACCTAGACCTAACATGCGTTATCCTCAAAAATATTGATCGAAACCTGGTTTAATCGACTGTTTCAGTGTGGTACCACATTACTATGTGATCCAAACCAGAAAAAACCCAGGATCTGTTCAACAAGTATGTGAAAAACGCTAAACTGTGAGCCTGATGAGGGCATATCTTAGACCTAACCCAGACCTAAGATGCGTTAACCTCTAAAATACTTATCCAGACCAGGTTTCATTGAATGTTTCAGTGTGGTACCACTTTACTACGTGATTCAATCCAAAATTAGCCCAGGATCTAGCCATGAAGTATGAGAAATATGCGAAAGTAAGAGCGTGATGAGGGCAAATCCTAGACCTATCCCAGACCTAACTTGCGTTATCCTCTAAAATATTTATCAAGACCAGGTTTAATTGAATGTGTCAGTGTGGTACCACATTACTACGTGATCCAAACTAGAAAAAACCCAGGATCCGTTCAACAAGTATGTGTAGAATGCGAAAGTATGAGTCTGATCAGTGAAAATCTCAGGCCTTACCTAGACCTAACTTGCGTTGTCCTCTAAAATATTGATGGAAACCAGGTTTCATTGACCGTTTCAGTGTGGTACTACATTACTACGTGATGCAATCCAGAAAAAGCCCAGGATCTAGCCATCAAGTATGAGAAATATGCGAAAGAATGAGCCTGATGAGAGCAAATCCCAGACGTAACCTAGACCTAACATGCGTTATCCTCTAAAATATTGAGCGAAACCAGGTTTAATGGACTGTTTCAGTGTGGTACCACACTACTTCGTGATCCAAACCAGAAAAAACTCAGGATCTGTTCAACGCGTATGTGAAAAACGCTACACTGTGAGCCCGATGAGGGCAAATCTTAGACCTAACCCAGACCTACGATGCGTTAACCTCTAAAATATTTATCCAGACCAGGTTTAATCGACTGTTTCAGTGTGGTACCTCATTACTACGTGATCCAAACCAGAAAAAACCCAGGATCCGTTCAACAAGTATGTGAAGAATGCGAAAGTATGAGTCTGATGGGTGAAAATCCCAGTCCTAACCTAGACCTAACATGCGTTATCCTCTAAAATATTGATCGAAACCTGGTTTAATCGACTGTTTCAGTGTGGTACCACATTACTATGTGATCCAAACCAGAAAATAACCCAGGATCTGTTCAAGGAGTATGTGAAGTGTGCGAAAGTATGAGTCTGAAGAGATCAAATCCCAAACCTCTCCCAGACCTAACTTGCGTTATTCTCTAAAATATTGATCGAAACCAGGTTTAATCGACTGTTTCAGTGTGGTACCACATTACTACGTGATCCAAACCAGAAAAAACCCAGGATCCGTTCAACAAGTATGTGAAGAATGCGACAGTATGAGTCTGATGAGTGAAAATCCCAGACCTAACCTAGACCTAACATGCGTTATCCTCTGAAATATTGATCCAACCCAGGTTTAATGGACTGTTTCAGCGAGGTACAACACTACTACGTGATCCAAACCAGAAAAAACCCAGGATCTGTTCAACAAGTGTGTGAAAAACGCGAAAGTATGAGCCTGATGAGGGCAAATCCCAGACATATCCCAGACCGAACTTGCGTTGTCCTCTAAGATATTGATGGAAACCAGGTTTAATTGACTGTTTCAGTGTTGTACTTCATTACTACGTGATGCAATCCAGAAAAAGCCCAGGAGCTAGCCATCAAGTATGAGAAATATGCGAAAGAATGAGCCTGATGAGAGCAAATCCCAGGCCTAACCTAGACCTAACATGAATTATTCTCTAAAATATTGATCGAAACCAGGTTTAATTGACTGTTTCAGTGTGGTCCCACATTACTACGTGATCCAAACCAGAAAAAACCCAGGTTCCGTTCAACAAGTATGTGAAGAATGCGAAAGTATGAGTCTGATGAGGTCAAATCCCAGGCCTAACCTAGACCTAACATGCGTTATCCTCAAAAATATTGATCGAAACCTGGTTTAATCGACTGTTTCAGTGTGGTACCACATTACTACGAGATCCAAACCAGAAAAATTCCAGGATCTAGCCATCAAGTATGTGAAGAATGCGAAAGTATGAGTCTGATGAGGGCAAATCCCAGACCTATCCCAGACCTAACTTGCGTTATCCACTAAAATATTGATCGAAACCAGGTTTAATTGACCGTTTCAGTGTGGTACCACATTACTACGTGATCCAAACCAGAAAAAACACAGGATCCGTTCAACAAGTATGTGAAAAATGCGAAAGTATGAGTCTGATGAGTGAAATTCCCACGGCAAACCTAGACCTAACATGCGTTATCCTCTAAAATATTGATCGAAACCAGGTTTAATCGACTGTTTCAGTGTGGTACCACATTACTATGTGATCCAAACCAGAAAAAACCCAGGATCTGTTCAACAAGTATGTGAAAAACGCTAAACTGTGAGCCTGATGAGGGCATATCTTAGACCTAACCTAGACCTAAGATGCGTTATCCTCTAAAATATTTATCAAGACCATGTTTAATTGAATGTTTCAGTGTGGTACCACATTACTACGTGATGCAAACTAGAAAAAACCCAGGATCCGTTCAACAAGTATGTGAAGAATGCGAAAGTATGAGTCTGATCAGTGAAAATCTCAGGCCTTACCTAGACCTAACTTGCGTTGTCCTCTAAAATATTGATCGAAACCTGGTTTAATCGACTGTTTCAGTGTGGTACCACATTACTATGTGATCCAAACCAGAAAATAACCCAGGATCTGTTCAAGGAGTATGTGAAGTGTGCGAAAGTATGAGTCTGATGAGGTCAAATCCCAGACCTATCCCAGACCTAACTTGCGTTATCCTCTAAAATATTGTTCGAAACCAGGTTTAATCGACTGTTTCAGTGTGGTACCACATTACTACGTGATCCAATCCAGAAATAGCCCAGGATCTAGCCATGAAGTATGAGAAATATGCGAAAGCATGAGCCTGATGAGGGCAAATCCTAGACCTAACCCAGACCTAACATGCGTTATTCTGTATAATTTTTATCAAGACCAGGTTTAATTGAATGTTTCATTGTGGTACCTCATTACTACGTGATCAAAACCAGAAAAAACCCAGGATCCGTTCAACAAGTATATGAAGAACGCGAAAGTATGAGTCTGATGGGTGAAAATCCCAGGCCTAACCTAGACCTAACATGCGTTATCCTCTAAAATATTGATCGAAACCTGGTTTAATCGACTGTTTCAGTGTGGTACCACATTACTATGTGATCCAAACCAGAAAATAACCCAGGATCTGTTCAAGGAGTATGTGAAGTGTGCGAAACTATGAGTCTGATGAGGTCAAATCCCAGACCTCTCCCAGACCTAACTTGCGTTATCCTCTAAAATATTGATCGAAACCAGGTTTAAACGACTGTTTCAGTGTGGTACCACATTACTACGTGATCCAATCCAGAAATAGCCCAGGATCTAGCCATGAAGTATGAGAAATATGCGAAAGCATGAGCCTGATGAGGGCAAATCCTAGACCTAACCCAGACCTAACATGCGTTATTCTGTAAAATTTTTATCAAGACCAGGTTTAATTGAATGTTTCATTGTGGTACCTCATTACTACGTGATCAAAACCAGAAAAAACCCAGGATCCGTTCAACAAGTATGTGAAGAATGCGAAAGTATGAGTCTGATCAGTGAAAATCTCAGGCCTTACCTAGACCAAACTTGCGTTGTCCTCTAAAATACTGATGGAAACCAAGTTTCATTGACTGTTTCAGTGTGGTACTTCATTACTACGTGATGCAATCCAGAAAACGCCCAGGATGTAGCCATCAAGTATGAGAAATATGCGAAAGAATGAGCCTGATGAGAGCAAATCCCAGACCTAACATAGAGCTAACATGCGTTATCCTCTAAAATATTGAGCGAAACCAGGTTTAATGGACTGTTTCAGTGTGGTACCACACTACTTCGTGATCCAAACCAGAAAAATCCCAGGATCTGTTCAACAAGTATGTGAAAAACGCTAAACTGTGAGCCTGACGAGGGCAAATCTTACACCTAACCCAGACCTAAGATGCGATATCCTCTAAAATATTTATCCAGACCAGGTTTCATTGAATGTTTCATTGTGGTACCTCATTACTACGTGATCAAAACCAGAAAAAACCCAGGATCCGTTCAACAAGTATGTGAAGAATGCGAAAGTATGAGTCTGATGGGTGAAAATCCCAGGCCTAACCTAGACCTAACATGCGTTATCCTCTAAAATATTGATCGAAACCTGGTTTAATCGACTGTTTCAGTGTGGTACCACATTACTATGTGATCCAAACCAGAAAATAACCCAGGATCTGTTCAAGGAGTATGTGAAGTGTGCGAAACTATGAGTCTGATGAGGTCAAATCCCAGACCTCTCCCAGACCTAACTTGCGTTATCCTCTAAAATATTGATCGAAACCAGGTTTAATCGACTGTTTCAGTATGGTACCACATTACTACGTGATCCAAACCAGAAAAAACCCAGGGTCCGTCCAACAAGTATGTGAAGAATGCGATAGTATGAGTCTGATGAGCGAAAATCCCAGACCTAACCTAGATCTAACATGCGTTATCCTCTAAAATATTGATCCAAACCAGGTTTAATGGACTGTTTCAGCGTGGTACCACACTACTACGTGATCCAAACCAGAAAAAACCTAGGATCCGTTCAACAAGTATGTGAAGAATGCGAAAGTATGAGTCTGATGAGTGAAAATCCCAGGCCTAACCTAGACCTAACATGCGTTATCCTCAAAAATATTGATCGAAACCTGGTTTAATCGACTGTTTCAGTGTGGTACCACATTACTATGTGATCCAAACCAGAAAAAACCCAGGATCTGTTCAACAAGTATGTGAAAAACGCTAAACTGTGAGCCTGATGAGGGCATATCTTAGACCTAACCCAGACCTAAGATGCGTTAACCTCTAAAATATTTATCCAGACCAGGTTTCATTGAATGTTTCAGTGTGGTACCACTTTACTACGTGATTCAATCCAAAATTAGCCCAGGATCTAGCCATGAAGTATGAGAAATATGCGAAAGTAAGAGCGTGATGAGGGCAAATCCTAGACCTATCCCAGACCTAACTTGCGTTATCCTCTAAAATATTTATCAAGACCAGGTTTAATTGAATGTTTCAGTGTGGTACCACATTACTACGTGATCCAAACTAGAAAAAACGCAGGATCCGTTCAACAAGTATGTGTAGAATGCGAAAGTATGAGTCTGATCAGTGAAAATCTCAGGCCTTACCTAGACCTAACTTGCGTTGTCCTCTAAAATATTGATGGAAACCAGGTTTCATTGACTGTTTCAGTGTGGTACTACATTACTACGTGATGCAATCCAGAAAAAGCCCAGGATCTAGCCATCAAGTATGAGAAATATGCGAAAGAATGAGCCTGATGAGAGCAAATCCCAGACGTAACCTAGACCTAACATGCGTTATCCTCTAAAATATTGATCGAAACCAGGTTTAATCGACTGTTTCAGTGTGGTACCACATTACTACGTGATCCAAACCAGAAAAAACCCAGGATCCGTTCAACAAGTATGTGAAGAATGCGACAGTATGAGTCTGATGAGTGAAAATCCCAGACCTAACCTAGACCTAACATGCGTTATCCTCTGAAATATTGATCCAACCCAGGTTTAATGGACTGTTTCAGCGAGGTACAACACTACTACGTGATCCAAACCAGAAAAAACCCAGGATCTGTTCAACAAGTGTGTGAAAAACGCGAAAGTATGAGCCTGATGAGGGCAAATCCCAGACATATCCCAGACCGAACTTGCGTTGTCCTCTAAGATATTGATGGAAACCAGGTTTAATTGACTGTTTCAGTGTTGTACTTCATTACTACGTGATGCAATCCAGAAAAAGCCCAGGAGCTAGCCATCAAGTATGAGAAATATGCGAAAGAATGAGCCTGATGAGAGCAAATCCCAGACGTAACCTAGACCTAACATGCGTTATCCTCTAAAATATTGATCGAAACCAGGTTTAATCGACTGTTTCAGTGTGGTACCACATTACTACGTGATCCAAACCAGAAAAAACCCAGGATCCGTTCAACAAGTATGTGAAGAATGCGACAGTATGAGTCTGATGAGTGAAAATCCCAGACCTAACCTAGACCTAACATGCGTTATCCTCTGAAATATTGATCATAACCAGGTTTAATTGACTGTTTCAGTGTGGTCCCACATTACTACGTGATCCAAACCAGAAAAAACCCAGGTTCCGTTCAACAAGTATGTGAAGAATGCGAAAGTATGAGTCTGATGAGGTCAAATCCCAGGCCTAACCTAGACCTAACATGCGTTATCCTCAAAAATATTGATCGAAACCTGGTTTAATCGACTGTTTCAGTGTGGTACCACATTACTACGAGATCCAAACCAGAAAAATTCCAGGATCTAGCCATCAAGTATGTGAAGAATGCGAAAGTATGAGTCTGATGAGGGCAAATCCCAGACCTATCCCAGACCTAACTTGCGTTATCCACTAAAATATTGATCGAAACCAGGTTTAATTGACCGTTTCAGTGTGGTACCACATTACTATGTGATCCAAACCAGAAAAAACCCAGGATCTGTTCAACAAGTATGTGAAAAACGCTAAACTGTGAGCCTGATGAGGGCATATCTTAGACCTAACCTAGACCTAAGATGCGTTATCCTCTAAAATATTTATCAAGACCGTGTTTAATTGAATGTTTCAGTGTGGTACCACATTACTACGTGATGCAAACTAGAAAAAACCCAGGATCCGTTCAACAAGTATGTGAAGAATGCTAAAGTATGAGTCTGATCAGTGAAAATCTCAGGCCTTACCTAGACCTAACTTGCGTTGTCCTCTAAAATATTGATCGAAACCTGGTTTAATCGACTGTTTCAGTGTGGTACCACATTACTATGTGATCCAAACCAGAAAATAACCCAGGATCTGTTCAAGGAGTATGTGAAGTGTGCGAAAGTATGAGTCTGATGAGGTCAAATCCCAGACCTATCCCAGACCTAACTTGCGTTATCCTCTAAAATATTGTTCGAAACCAGGTTTAATCGACTGTTTCAGTGTGGTACCACATTACTACGTGATCCAATCCAGAAATAGCCCAGGATCTAGCCATGAAGTATGAGAAATATGCGAAAGCATGAGCCTGATGAGGGCAAATCCTAGACCTAACCCAGACCTAACATGCGTTATTCTGTAAAATTTTTATCAAGACCAGGTTTAATTGAATGTTTCATTGTGGTACCTCATTACTACGTGATCAAAACCAGAAAAAACCCAGGATCCGTTCAACAAGTATATGAAGAACGCGAAAGTATGAGTCTGATGGGTGAAAATCCCAGGCCTAACCTAGACCTAACATGCGTTATCCTCTAAAATATTGATCGAAACCTGGTTTAATCGACTGTTTCAGTGTGGTACCACATTACTATGTGATCCAAACCAGAAAATAACCCAGGATCTGTTCAAGGAGTATGTGAAGTGTGCGAAACTATGAGTCTGATGAGGTCAAATCCCAGACCTCTCCCAGACCTAACTTGCGTTATCCTCTAAAATATTGATCGAAACCAGGTTTAAACGACTGTTTCAGTGTGGTACCACATTACTACGTGATCCAATCCAGAAATAGCCCAGGATCTAGCCATGAAGTATGAGAAATATGCGAAAGCATGAGCCTGATGAGGGCAAATCCTAGACCTAACCCAGACCTAACATGCGTTATTCTGTAAAATTTTTATCAAGACCAGGTTTAATTGAATGTTTCATTGTGGTACCTCATTACTACGTGATCAAAACCAGAAAAAACCCAGGATCCGTTCAACAAGTATGTGAAGAATGCGAAAGTATGAGTCTGATCAGTGAAAATCTCAGGCCTTACCTAGACCTAACTTGCGTTGTCCTCTAAAATACTGATGGAAACCAAGTTTCATTGACTGTTTCAGTGTGGTACTTCATTACTACGTGATGCAATCCAGAAAACGCCCAGGATGTAGCCATCAAGTATGAGAAATATGCGATAGAATGAGCCTGATGAGAGCAAATCCCAGACCTAACATAGAGCTAACATGCGTTATCCTCTAAAATATTGAGCGAAACCAGGTTTAATGGACTGTTTCAGTGTGGTACCACACTACTTCGTGATCCAAACCAGAAAAATCCCAGGATCTGTTCAACAAGTATGTGAAAAACGCTAAACTGTGAGCCTGACGAGGGCAAATCTTACACCTAACCCAGACCTAAGATGCGATATCCTCTAAAATATTTATCCAGACCAGGTTTCATTGAATGTTTCATTGTGGTACCTCATTACTACGTGATCAAAACCAGAAAAAACCCAGGATCCGTTCAACAAGTATGTGAAGAATGCGAAAGTATGAGTCTGATGGGTGAAAATCCCAGGCCTAACCTAGACCTAACATGCGTTATCCTCTAAAATATTGATCGAAACCTGGTTTAATCGACTGTTTCAGTGTGGTACCACATTACTATGTGATCCAAACCAGAAAATAACCCAGGATCTGTTCAAGGAGTATGTGAAGTGTGCGAAACTATGAGTCTGATGAGGTCAAATCCCAGACCTCTCCCAGACCTAACTTGCGTTATCCTCTAAAATATTGATCGAAACCAGGTTTAATCGACTGTTTCAGTATGGTACCACATTACTACGTGATCCAAACCAGAAAAAACCCAGGGTCCGTCCAACAAGTATGTGAAGAATGCGATAGTATGAGTCTGATGAGTGAAAATCCCAGACCTAACCTAGATCTAACATGCGTTATCCTCTAAAATATTGATCCAAACCAGGTTTAATGGACTGTTTCAGCGTGGTACCACACTACTACGTGATCCAAACCAGAAAAAACCCAGGATCCGTTCAACAAGTATGTGA
Organism: Colletes latitarsis; assembly: GCF_051014445.1. Taxonomy (NCBI): domain Eukaryota; kingdom Metazoa; phylum Arthropoda; class Insecta; order Hymenoptera; family Colletidae; genus Colletes; species Colletes latitarsis. Next base: position 18,736,160 of record NW_027488366.1, read on the forward strand.
AGAATGCGAAAGTATGAGTCTGATGAGTGAAAATCCCAGGCCTAACCTAGACCTAACATGCGTTATCCTCAAAAATATTGATCGAAACCTGGTTTAATCGACTGTTTCAGTGTGGTACCACATTACTATGTGATCCAAACCAGAAAAAACCCAGGATCTGTTCAACAAGTATGTGAAAAACGCTAAACTGTGAGCCTGATGAGGGCATATCTTAGACCTAACCCAGACCTAAGATGCGTTAACCTCTAAAATATTTATCCAGACCAGGTTTCATTGAATGTTTCAGTGTGGTACCACTTTACTACGTGATTCAATCCAAAATTAGCCCAGGATCTAGCCATGAAGTATGAGAAATATGCGAAAGTAAGAGCGTGATGAGGGCAAATCCTAGACCTATCCCAGACCTAACTTGCGTTATCCTCTAAAATATTTATCAAGACCAGGTTTAATTGAATGTTTCAGTGTGGTACCACATTACTACGTGATCCAAACTAGAAAAAACGCAGGATCCGTTCAACAAGTATGTGTAGAATGCGAAAGTATGAGTCTGATCAGTGAAAATCTCAGGCCTTACCTAGACCTAACTTGCGTTGTCCTCTAAAATATTGATGGAAACCAGGTTTCATTGACTGTTTCAGTGTGGTACTACATTACTACGTGATGCAATCCAGAAAAAGCCCAGGATCTAGCCATCAAGTATGAGAAATATGCGAAAGAATGAGCCTGATGAGAGCAAATCCCAGACGTAACCTAGACCTAACATGCGTTATCCTCTAAAATATTGAGCGAAATCAGGTTTAATGGACTGTTTCAGTGTGGTACCACACTACTTCGTGATCCAAACTAGAAAAAACCCAGGATCTGTTCAACGCGTATGTGAAAAACGTTACACTGTGAGCCTGATGAGGGCAAATCTTAGACCTAACCCAGACCTACGATGCGTTAACCTCTAAAATATTTATCCAGACCAGGTTTAATCGACTGTTTCAGTGTGGTACCTCATTACTACGTGATCCAAACCAGAAAAAACCCAGGATCCGTTCAACAAGTATGTGAAGAATGCGAAAGTATGAGTCTGATGGGTGAAAATCCCAGTCCTAACCTAGACCTAACATGCGTTATCCTCTAAAATATTGATCGAAACCTGGTTTAATCGACTGTTTCAGTGTGGTACCACATTACTATGTGATCCAAACCAGAAAATAACCCAGGATCTGTTCAAGGAGTATGTGAAGTGTGCGAAAGTATGAGTCTGAAGAGATCAAATCCCAAACCTCTCCCAGACCTAACTTGCGTTATCCTCTAAAATATTGATCGAAACCAGGTTTAATCGACTGTTTCAGTGTGGTACCACATTACTACGTGATCCAAACCAGAAAAAACCCAGGATCCGTTCAACAAGTATGTGAAGAATGCGACAGTATGAGTCTGATGAGTGAAAATCCCAGACCTAACCTAGACCTAACATGCGTTATCCTCTGAAATATTGATCCAAACCAGGTTTAATGGACTGTTTCAGCGAGGTACAACACTACTACGTGATCCAAACCAGAAAAAACCCAGGATCTGTTCAACAAGTGTGTGAAAAACGCGAAAGTATGAGCCTGATGAGGGCAAATCCCAGACATATCCCAGACCGAACTTGCGTTGTCCTCTAAGATATTGATGGAAACCAGGTTTAATTGACTGTTTCAGTGTTGTACTTCATTACTACGTGATGCAATCCAGGAAAAGCCCAGTAGCTAGCCATCAAGTATGAGAAATATGCGAAAGAATGAGCCTGATGAGAGCAAATCCCAGGCCTAACCTAGACCTAACATGCGTTATCCTCAAAAATATTGACCGAAACCTGGTTTAATCGACTGTTTCAGTGTGGTACTACATTACTACGTGATGCAATCCAGAAAAAGCCCAGGATCTAGCCATCAAGTATGAGAAATATGCGAATGAATGAGCCTGATGAGAGCAAATCTCAGACCTAACCTAGACCTAACATGCGTTATCCTCTAAAATATTGAGCGAAACCAGGTTTAATGGACTGTTTCAGTGTGGTACCACACTACTTCGTGATCCAAACCAGAAAAAACCCAGTATCTGTTCAACAAGTATGTGAAAAACGCTAAACTGTGAGCCTGATGAGGGCATATCTTAGAGCTAACCCAGACCTAAGATGCGTTAACCTCTAAAATATTTATCCAGACCAGGTTTCATTGAATGTTTCAGTGTGGTACCACTGTACTACGTGATCCAATCCAGAAATAGCCCAGGATCTAGCCATGAAGTATGAGAAATATGCGAAAGTACGAGCCTGATGAGGGCAAATCCTAGACCTATCCCAGACCTAACTTGCGTTATCCTCTAAAATATTTATCAAGACCAGGTTTAATTGAATGTTTCAGTGTGGTACCACACTACTTCGTGATCCAAACCAGAAAAAACCCAGGATCTGTTCAACAAGTATGTGAAAAACGCTAAACTGTGTGCCTGATGAGGGCAAATCTTAGACCTAACCCAGACCTAAGATGCGTTAACCTCTAAAATATTTATCCAGACCAGGTTTAATTGAATGTTTCAGTGTGGTACCACGTTACTACGTGATCCAAACTAGAAAATACCCAGGATCCGTTCAACAAGTATGTGAAGAATCCAATAGTATGAGTCTGATGAGTGAAAATCCCAGGCCTAACCTAGACCTAACATGCGTTATCCTCTAAAATATTGATCGAAACCTGGTTTAATCGACTGTTTCAGTGTGGTACCACATTACTATGTGATCCAAACCAGAAAATAACCCAAGATCTGTTCAAGGAGTATGTGAAGTGTGCGAAAGTATGAGTCTCATGAGGTCAAATCCCAGACCTATCCCAGACCTAACTTGCGTTATCCTCTAAAATATTGTTCGAAACCAGGTTTAATCGACTGTTTCAGTGTGGTACCACATTACTACGTGATCCAAACCAGAAAAAACCCAGGATCCGTTCAACAAGTATGTGAAGAATGCGAAAGTATGACTTTGATGAGTGAAAATCCCAGGCCTAACCTAGATCTAACATGCGTTATCCTCAAAAATATTGACCGAAACCTGGTTTAATCGACTGTTTCAGTGTGGTACTACATTACTACGTGATGCAATCCAGAAAAAGCCCAGGATCTAGCCATCAAGTATGAGAAATATGCGAATGAATGAGCCTGATGAGAGCAAATCCCAGACCTAACCTAGACCTAACATGCGTTATCCTCTAAAATATTGAGCGAAACCAGGTTTAATGGACTGTTTCAGTGTGGTACCACACTACTTCGTGATCCAAACCAGAAAAAACCCAGTATCTGTTCAACAAGTATGTGAAAAACGCTAAACTGTGAGCCTGATGAGGGCATATCTTAGAGCTAACCCAGACCTAAGATGCGTTAACCTCTAAAATATTTATCCAGACCAGGTTTCATTGAATGTTTCAGTGTGGTACCACGTTACTACGTGATCCAAACTAGAAAATACCCAGGATCCGTTCAACAAGTATGTGAAGAATCCAATAGTATGAGTCTGATGAGTGAAAATCCCAGGCCTAACCTAGACCTAACATGCGATATCCTCTAAAATATTGATCGAAACCTGGTTTAATCGACTGTTTCAGTGTGGTACCACATTACTATGTGATCCAAACCAGAAAATAACCCAGGATCTGTTCAAGGAGTATGTGAAGTGTGCGAAAGTATGAGTCTGATGAGATCAAATCCCAGACCTCTCCCAGACCTAACTTGCGTTATCCCCTAAAATATTGATCGAAACCAGGTTTAATCGACTGTTTCAGTGTGGTACCACATTACTACGTGATCCAAACCAGAAAAAACCCAGGATCCGTTCAACAAGTATGTGAAGAATGCGGTAGTATGAGTCTCATGAGTGAAAATCCCAGACCTAACCTAGACCTAACGTGCGTTATCCTCTAAAATATTGATCCAGACCAGGTTTAATTGAATGTTTCAGCGTGGTACCACACTACTACGTGATCCAAACCAGAAAAAACCCAGGATCTGTTCAACAAGTGTGTGAAAAACGCGAAAGTATGAGCCTGATGACGGCAAATCCCAGACATATCCCAGACCTAACTTGCGTTGTCCTCTAAGATATTGATGGAAACCAGGTTTAATTGACTGTTTCAGTGTTGTACTTCATTACTACGTGATGCAATCCAGAAAAAGCCCAGGAGCTATCCATCAAGTATGAGAAATATGCGAAAGAATGAGCCTGATGAGAACAAATCCCAGGCCTAACCTAGACCTAACATGAATTATTCTCTAAAATATTGATCGAAACCAGGTTTAATTGACTGTTTCAGTGTGGTCCCACATTACTACGTGATCCAAACCAGAAAAAACCCAGGATCCGTTCAACAAGTATGTGAAGAATGCGGTAGTATGAGTCTAATGAGTGAAAATCCCAGACCTAACCTAGACCTAACATGCGTTGTCCTCTAAAATATTGATCCAGACCAGGTTTAATTGAATGTTTCAGCGTCGTACCACACTACTACGTGATCCAAACCAGAAAAAACCCAGGATCTGTTCAACAAGTGTGTGAAAAACGCGAAAGTATGAACCTGATGACGGCAAATCCCAGACATATCCCAGACCTAACTTGCGTTGTCCTCTAAGATATTGATGGAAACCAGGTTTAATTGACTGTTTCAGTGTGGTACCACATTACTACGTGATCCAAACCAGAAAAAACCCAGGATCCGTTCAACAAGTATGTGAAAAATGCGAAAGTATGAGTCCGATCAGTGAAAATCTCAGGCCTTACCTAGACCTAACTTGCGTTGTCGTCTAAAATATTGATTGAAACCAGGTTTCATTGACTGTTTCAGTGTGGTACCACATTACTACGTGATCCAAACCAGAAAAAACCCAGGATCCGTTCAACAAGTATGTGAAGAATGCGAAAGTATGAGTCTGATGAGTGAAAATCCCAGGCCTAACCTAGACCTAACATGCGCTGTCCTCTAAAATATTGATGGAAACCAGGTTTCATTGACAGTTTCAGTGTGGTACCACAATACTACGTGGTCCAAACCAGAAAAAACCCAGGATCAGTTCAACAAGTATGTGAAGAATGCGAAAGTATGAGTCTGATGAGTGTAATTCCCAGGGCTAACCTAGCCCTAATAGGCGTTGTCCTCTAAAATATTGATGGAAACCAGGTTTCATTGACTGTTTCTGTGTGGTACTACATTACTACGTGATGCAATCCAGAAAAAGCCCAGGATCTAGCCATCAAGTATGAGAAATATGCGAAAGAATGAGCCTGATGAGAGCAAATCCCAGACCTAACATAGACCTAACATGAATTATTCTCTAAAATATTGAGCGAAACCAGGTTTAATGGACTGTTTCAGTGTGGTCCCACATTACTACGTGATCCAAACCAGAAATAACCCAGGATCCGTTCAACAAGTATGTGAAGAATGCGAAAGTATGAGTCTGATGAGGTCAAATCCCAGGCCTAACCTAGACCTAACATGCGTTATCCTCAAAAATATTGATCGAAACCTGGTTTAATCGACTGTTTCAGTGTGGTACCACATTACTACGAGATCCAAACCAGAAAAATTCCAGGATCTAGCCATCAAGTATGTGAAGAATGCGAAAGTATGAGTCTGATGAGGGCAAATCCCAGACCTATCCCAGACCTAACTTGCGTTATCCACTAAAATATTGATCGAAACCAGGTTTAATTGACCGTTTCAGTGTGGTACCACATTACTACGTGATCCAAACCAGAAAAAACACAGGATCCGTTCAACAAGTATGTGAAAAATGCGAAAGTATGAGTCTGATGAGTGAAATTCCCACGGCAAACCTAGACCTAACATGCGTTATCCTCTAAAATATTGATCGAAACCAGGTTTAATCGACTGTTTCAGTGTGGTACCACATTACTATGTGATCCAAACCAGAAAAAACCCAGGATCTGTTCAACAAGTATGTGAAAAACGCTAAACTGTGAGCCTGATGAGGGCATATCTTAGACCTAACCTAGACCTAAGATGCGTTATCCTCTAAAATATTTATCAAGACCATGTTTAATTGAATGTTTCAGTGTGGTACCACATTACTACGTGATGCAAACTAGAAAAAACCCAGGATCCGTTCAACAAGTATGTGAAGAATGCTAAAGTATGAGTCTGATCAGTGAAAATCTCAGGCCTTACCTAGACCTAACTTGCGTTGTCCTCTAAAATATTGATCGAAACCTGGTTTAATCGACTGTTTCAGTGTGGTACCACATTACTATGTGATGCAATCCAGAAAAAGCCCAGGATCTAGCCATCAAGTATGAGAAATATGCGAATGAATGAGCCTGATGAGAGCAAATCCCAGACCTAACCTAGACCTAACATGCGTTATCCTCTAAAATATTGAGCGAAACCAGGTTTAATGGACTGTTTCAGTGTGGTACCACACTACTTCGTGATCCAAACCAGAAAAAACCCAGTATCTGTTCAACAAGTATGTGAAAAACGCTAAACTGTGAGCCTGATGAGGGCATATCTTAGAGCTAACCCAGACCTAAGATGCGTTAACCTCTAAAATATTTATCCAGACCAGGTTTCATTGAATGTTTCAGTGTGCTACCACTGTACTACGTGATCCAATCCAGAAATAGCCCAGGATCTAGCCATGAAGTATGAGAAATATGCGAAAGTAAGAGCCTGATGAGGGCAAATCCTAGACCTATCCCAGACCTAACTTGCGTTATCCTCTAAAATATTTATCAAGACCAGGTTTAATTGAATGTTTCAGTGTGGTACCACACTACTTCGTGATCCAAACCAGAAAAAACCCAGGATCTGTTCAACAAGTATGTGAAAAACGCTAAACTGTGTGCCTGATGAGGGCAAATCTTAGACCTAACCCAGACCTAAGATGCGTTAACCTCTAAAATATTTATCCAGACCAGGTTTAATTGAATGTTTCAGTGTGGTACCACGTTACTACGTGATCCAAACTAGAAAATACCCAGGATCCGTTCAACAAGTATGTGAAGAATCCAATAGTATGAGTCTGATGAGTGAAAAACCCAGGCCTAACCTAGACCTAACATGCGTTATCCTCTAAAATATTGATCGAAACCTGGTTTAATCGACTGTTTCAGTGTGGTACCACATTACTATGTGATCCAAACCAGAAAATAACCCAGGATCTGTTCAAGGAGTATGTGAAGTGTGCGAAAGTATGAGTCTCATGAGGTCAAATCCCAGACCTATCCCAGACCTAACTTGCGTTATCCTCTAAAATATTGTTCGAAACCAGGTTTAATCGACTGTTTCTGTGTGGTACCACATTACTACGTGATCCAAACCAGAAAAAACCCAGGATCCGTTCAACAAGTATGTGAAGAATGCGAAAGTATGAGTCTGATGGGTGAAAATCCCAGTCCTAACCTAGACCTAACATGCGTTATCCTCTAAAATATTGATCGAAACCTGGTTTAATCGACTGATTCAGTGTGGTACCACATTACTATGTGATCCAAACCAGAAAATAACCCAGGATCTGTTCAAGGAGTATGTGAAGTGTGCGAAAGTATGAGTCTGATGAGATCAAATCCCAGACCTCTCCCAGACCTAACTTGCGTTATCCCCTAAAATATTGATCGAAACCAGGTTTAATCGACTGTTTCAGTGTGGTACCACATTACTACGTGATCCAAACCAGAAAAAACCCAGGATCCGTTCAACAAGTATGTGAAGAATGCGGTAGTATGAGTCTGATGAGTGAAAATCCCAGACCTAACCTAGACCTAACATGCGTTGTCCTCTAAAATATTGATCCAGACCAGGTTTAATTGAATGTTTCAGCGTCGTACCACACTACTACGTGATCCAAACCAGAAAAAACCCAGGATCTGTTCAACAAGTGTGTGAAAAACGCGAAAGTATGAGCCTGATGACGGCAAATCCCAGACATATCCCAGACCTAACTTGCGTTGTCCTCTAAGATATTGATGGAAACCAGGTTTAATTGACTGTTTCAGTGTTGTACTTCATTACTACGTGATGCAATCCAGAAAAAGCCCAGGAGCTAGCCATCAAGTATGAGAAATATGCGAAAGAATGAGCCTGATGAGAGCAAATCCCAGGCCTAACCTAGACCTAACATGAATTATTCTCTAAAATATTGATCGAAACCAGGTTTAATTGACTGTTTCAGTGTGGCCCCACATTACTACGTGATCCAAACCAGAAAAAACCCAGGATCCGTTCAACAAGTATGTGAAGAATGCGAAAGTATGAGTCTGATGAGGTCAAATCCCAGACCATTCCCAGACTTAACTTGCGTTATCCTCTAAAATATTGATCGAAACCAGGTTTAATCGACTGTTTCAGTGTGGTACCACATTACTACGTGATCCAAACCAGAAAAATTCCAGGATCTAGCCATCAAGTATGTGAAGAATGCGAAAGTATGAGTCTGATGAGGGCAAATCCCAGACCTATCCCAGACCTAACTTGCGTTATCCTCAAAAATATTGATCGAAACCTGGTTTAATCGACTGTTTCAGTGTGGTACCACATTACTATGTGATCCAAACCAGAAAATAACCCAGGATCTGTTCAACGAGTATGTGAAATGTGCGAAAGTATGAGTCTGATGAGGTCAAATCCCAGACCAATCTCAGACTTAACTTGCATTATCCTCTAAAATATTGATCGAAACCAGGTTTAATTGACTGTTTCAGTGTGGTCCCACATTACTACGTGATCCAAACCAGAAAAAACCCAGGTTCCGTTCAACAAGTATGTGAAGAATGCGAAAGTATGAGTCTGATGAGGTCAAATCCCAGGCCTAACCTAGACCTAACATGCGTTATCCTCAAAAATATTGATCGAAACCTGGTTTAATCGACTGTTTCAGTGTGGTACCACATTACTACGTGATCCAAACCAGAAAAATTCCAGGATCTAGCCATCAAGTATGTGAAGAATGCGAAAGTATGAGTCTGAGGAGTGTAATTCCCAGGGCTAACCTAGACCTAACATGCGCTGTCCTCTAAAATATTGATGGAAACCAGGTTTCATTGACAGTTTCAGTGTGGTACCACATTACTACGTGATCCAAACCAGAAAAAACCCAGGATCCGTTCAACAAGTATGTGAAGAATGCGAAAGTATGAGTCCGATCAGTGAAAATCTCAGGCCTTACCTAGACCTAACTTGCGTTGTCGTCTAAAATATTGATTGAAACCAGGTTTCATTGACTGTTTCAGTGTGGTACCACATTACTACGTGATCCAAACCAGAAAAAACCCAGGATCCGTTCAACAAGTATGTGAAGAATGCGAAAGTATGAGTCTGATGAGATCAAATCCCAGGCCTAACCCAGACCTAACTTGCGTTATCCCCTAAAATATTGATCGAAACCAGGTTTAATCGACTGTTTCAGTGTGGTACCACATTACTACGTGATCCAAACCAGAAAAAACCCAGGATCCGTTCAACAAGTATGTGAAAAATGCGAAAGTATGAGTCCGATCAGTAAAAATCTCAGGCCTTACCTAGACCTAACTTGCGTTGTCGTCTAAAATATTGATTGAAACCAGGTTTCATTGACTGTTTCAGTGTGGTACCACATTACTACGTGATCCAAACCAGAAAAAACCCAGGATCCGTTCAACAAGTATGTGAAGAATGCGAAAGTATGAGTCTGATGAGTGAAAATCCCAGGCCTAACCTAGACCTAACATGCGCTGTCCTCTAAAATATTGATGGAAACCAGGTTTCATTGACAGTTTCAGTGTGGTACCACAATACTACGTGGTCCAAACCAGAAAAAACCCAGGATCAGTTCAACAAGTATGTGAAGAATGCGAAAGTATGAGTCTGATGAGTGTAATTCCCAGGGCTAACCTAGCCCTCATAGGCGTTGTCCTCTAAAATATTGATGGAAACCAGGTTTCATTGACTGTTTCTGTGTGGTACTACATTACTACGTGATGCAATCCAGAAAAAGCCCAGGATCTAGCCATCAAGTATGAGAAATATGCGAAAGAATGAGCCTGATGAGAGCAAATCCCAGACCTAACATAGACCTAACATGAATTATTCTCTAAAATATTGAGCGAAACCAGGTTTAATGGACTGTTTCAGTGTGGTCACACATTACTACGTGATCCAAACCAGAAATAACCCAGGATCCGTTCAACAAGTATGTGAAGAATGCGAAAGTATGAGTCTGATGAGGTCAAATCCCAGGCCTAACCTAGACCTAACATGCGTTATCCTCAAAAATATTGATCGAAACCTGGTTTAATCGACTGTTTCAGTGTGGTACCACATTACTACGAGATCCAAACCAGAAAAATTCCAGGATCTAGCCATCAAGTATGTGAAGAATGCGAAAGTATGAGTCTGATGAGGGCAAATCCCAGACCTATCCCAGACCTAACTTGCGTTATCCACTAAAATATTGATCGAAACCAGGTTTAATTGACCGTTTCAGTGTGGTACCACATTACTACGTGATCCAAACCAGAAAAAACACAGGATCCGTTCAACAAGTATGTGAAAAATGCGAAAGTATGAGTCTGATGAGTGAAATTCCCACGGCAAACCTAGACCTAACATGCGTTATCCTCTAAAATATTGATCGAAACCAGGTTTAATCGACTGTTTCAGTGTGGTACCACATTACTATGTGATCCAAACCAGAAAAAACCCAGGATCTGTTCAACAAGTATGTGAAAAACGCTAAACTGTGAGCCTGATGAGGGCATATCTTAGACCTAACCTAGACCTAAGATGCGTTATCCTCTAAAATATTTATCAAGACCGTGTTTAATTGAATGTTTCAGTGTGGTACCACATTACTACGTGATGCAAACTAGAAAAAACCCAGGATCCGTTCAACAAGTATGTGAAGAATGCTAAAGTATGAGTCTGATCAGTGAAAATCTCAGGCCTTACCTAGACCTAACTTGCGTTGTCCTCTAAAATATTGATCGAAACCTGGTTTAATCGACTGTTTCAGTGTGGTACCACATTACTATGTGATGCAATCCAGAAAAAGCCCAGGATCTAGCCATCAAGTATGAGAAATATGCGAATGAATGAGCCTGATGAGAGCAAATCCCAGACCTAACCTAGACCTAACATGCGTTATCCTCTAAAATATTGAGCGAAACCAGGTTTAATGGACTGTTTCAGTGTGGTACCACACTACTTCGTGATCCAAACCAGAAAAAACCCAGTATCTGTTCAACAAGTATGTGAAAAACGCTAAACTGTGAGCCTGATGAGGGCATATCTTAGAGCTAACCCAGACCTAAGATGCGTTAACCTCTAAAATATTTATCCAGACCAGGTTTCATTGAATGTTTCAGTGTGCTACCACTGTACTACGTGATCCAATCCAGAAATAGCCCAGGATCTAGCCGTGAAGTATGAGAAATATGCGAAAGTAAGAGCCTGATGAGGGCAAATCCTAGACCTATCCCAGACCTAACTTGCGTTATCCTCTAAAATATTTATCAAGACCAGGTTTAATTGAATGTTTCAGTGTGGTACCACACTACTTCGTGATCCAAACCAGAAAAAACCCAGGATCTGTTCAACAAGTATGTGAAAAACGCTAAACTGTGTGCCTGATGAGGGCAAATCTTAGACCTAACCCAGACCTAAGATGCGTTAACCTCTAAAATATTTATCCAGACCAGGTTTAATTGAATGTTTCAGTGTGGTACCACGTTACTACGTGATCCAAACTAGAAAATACCCAGGATCCGTTCAACAAGTATGTGAAGAATCCAATAGTATGAGTCTGATGAGTGAAAAACCCAGGCCTAACCTAGACCTAACATGCGTTATCCTCTAAAATATTGATCGAAACCTGGTTTAATCGACTGTTTCAGTGTGGTACCACATTACTATGTGATCCAAACCAGAAAATAACCCAGGATCTGTTCAAGGAGTATGTGAAGTGTGCGAAAGTATGAGTCTCATGAGGTCAAATCCCAGACCTATCCCAGACCTAACTTGCGTTATCCTCTAAAATATTGTTCGAAACCAGGTTTAATCGACTGTTTCTGTGTGGTACCACATTACTACGTGATCCAAACCAGAAAAAACCCAGGATCCGTTCAACAAGTATGTGAAGAATGCGAAAGTATGAGTCTGATGGGTGAAAATCCCAGTCCTAACCTAGACCTAACATGCGTTATCCTCTAAAATATTGATCGAAACCTGGTTTAATCGACTGATTCAGTGTGGTACCACATTACTATGTGATCCAAACCAGAAAATAACCCAGGATCTGTTCAAGGAGTATGTGAAGTGTGCGAAAGTATGAGTCTGATGAGATCAAATCCCAGACCTCTCCCAGACCTAACTTGCGTTATCCCCTAAAATATTGATCGAAACCAGGTTTAATCGACTGTTTCAGTGTGGTACCACATTACTACGTGATCCAAACCAGAAAAAACCCAGGATCCGTTCAACAAGTATGTGAAGAATGCGGTAGTATGAGTCTGATGAGTGAAAATCCCAGACCTAACCTAGACCTAACATGCGTTGTCCTCTAAAATATTGATCCAGACCAGGTTTAATTGAATGTTTCAGCGTCGTACCACACTACTACGTGATCCAAACCAGAAAAAACCCAGGATCTGTTCAACAAGTGTGTGAAAAACGCGAAAGTATGAGCCTGATGACGGCAAATCCCAGACATATCCCAGACCTAACTTGCGTTGTCCTCTAAGATATTGATGGAAACCAGGTTTAATTGACTGTTTCAGTGTTGTACTTCATTACTACGTGATGCAATCCAGAAAAAGCCCAGGAGCTAGCCATCAAGTATGAGAAATATGCGAAAGAATGAGCCTGATGAGAGCAAATCCCAGGCCTAACCTAGACCTAACATGAATTATTCTCTAAAATATTGATCGAAACCAGGTTTAATTGACTGTTTCAGTGTGGCCCCACATTACTACGTGATCCAAACCAGAAAAAACCCAGGATCCGTTCAACAAGTATGTGAAGAATGCGAAAGTATGAGTCTGATGAGGTCAAATCCCAGACCATTCCCAGACTTAACTTGCGTTATCCTCTAAAATATTGATCGAAACCAGGTTTAATCGACTGTTTCAGTGTGGTACCACATTACTACGTGATCCAAACCAGAAAATAACCCAGGATCTGTTCAACGAGTATGTGAAATGTGCGAAAGTATGAGTCTGATGAGGTCAAATCCCAGACCAATCCCAGACTTAACTTGCATTATCCTCTAAAATATTGATCGAAACCAGGTTTAATTGACTGTTTCAGTGTGGTACCACATTACTACGTGATCCAAACCAGAAAAAACCCAGGATCTGTTCAACGAGTATGTGAAGTGTGCGAAAGTATGAGTCTGATGAGTGAAAATCCCAGGCCTAACCTAGACCTAACATGCGCTGTCCTCTAAAATATTGATGGAAACCAGGTTTCATTGACAGTTTCAGTGTGGTACCACAATACTACGTGGTCCAAACCAGAAAAAACCCAGGATCAGTTCAACAAGTATGTGAAGAATGCGAAAGTATGAGTCTGAGGAGTGTAATTCCCAGGGCTAACCTAGACCTAACATGCGCTGTCCTCTAAAATATTGATGGAAACCAGGTTTCATTGACAGTTTCAGTGTGGTACCACATTACTACGTGATCCAAACCAGAAAAAACCCAGGATCCGTTCAACAAGTATGTGAAGAATGCGAAAGTACGAGTCCGATCAGTGAAAATCTCAGGCCTTACCTAGACCTAACTTGCGTTGTCGTCTAAAATATTGATTGAAACCAGGTTTCATTGACTGTTTCAGTGTGGTACCACATTACTACGTGATCCAAACCAGAAAAAACCCAGGATCCGTTCAACAAGTATGTGAAGAATGCGAAAGTATGAGTCTGATGAGTGAAAATCCCAGGCCTAACCTAGACCTAACATGCGCTGTCCTCTAAAATATTGATGGAAACCAGGTTTCATTGACAGTTTCAGTGTGGTACCACAATACTACGTGGTCCAAACCAGAAAAAACCCAGGATCAGTTCAACAAGTATGTGAAGAATGCGAAAGTATGAGTCTGATGAGTGTAATTCCCAGGGCTAACCTAGCCCTAACATGCGTTGTCCTCTAAAATATTGATGGAAACCAGGTTTCATTGACTGTTTCAGTGTGGTACTACATTACTACGTGATGCAATCCAGAAAAAGCCCAGGATCTAGCCATCAAATATGAGAAATATGCGAAAGAATGAGCCTGATGAGAGCAAATCCCAGACCTAACATAGACCTAACATGAATTATTCTCTAAAATATTGATCGAAACCAGGTTTAATGGACTGTTTCAGTGTGGTCCCACATTACTACGTGATCCAAACCAGAAATAACCCAGGATCCGTTCAACAAGTTTGTGAAGAATGCGAAAGTATGAGTCTGATGAGTGAAAATCCCAGGCCTAACCTAGACCTAACATGCGCTGTCCTCTAAAATATTGATGGAAACCAGGTTTCATTGACAGTTTCAGTGTGGTACCACAATACTACGTGATCCAAACCAGAAAAAACCCAGGGTCTCTTCAACAAGTATGTGAAAAACGCGAAAGTATGAGCCTGATGAGGGCAAACCCCAGACATATCCCAGACCAAACTTGCGTTGTCCTCTAAGATATTTATGGAAACCAGGTTTAATTGACTGCTTCAGTGTTGTACTTCATTACTACGTGATGCAATCCAGAAAAAGCCCAGGATCTAGCCATCAAGTATGAGAAATATGCGAAAGTATGAGCCTGATGAGGGCAAATCCCAGGCCTAACCTAGACCTAACATGCGTTATCCTCCAAAATATTGATCGAAACCTGGTTTAATCGACTGTTTCAGTGTGGTACCACATTACTATGTGATCCAAACCAGAAAATAACCCAGGATCTGTTCAAGGAGTATGTGAAGTGTGCGAAAGTATGAGTCTGATGAGGTCAAATCCCACACCTAAACCAGACCTAACTTGCGTTATCCTCTAGAATATTGATCGAAACCAGGTTTAATCGACTGTTTCAGTGTGGTACCACATTACTATGTGATCCAAACCAGAAAATAACCCAGGTTCTGTTCAAGGAGTATGTGAAGTGTGCGAAAGTATGAGTCTGATGAGGTCAAATCCCAGACCTATCCCAGACCTAACTTGCGTTATCCTCTAAAATATTGATCGAAACCAGGCTTAATCGACTATTTCAGTGCGGTACCACATTACTACGTGATCCAAACCAGAAAACACCCAGGATCAGTTCAACAAGTATGTGAAGAATGCGAAAGTATGAGTCTGATGAGTGAGAATCCCAGACCATTCCCAGACTTAACTTGCGTTATCCTCTAAAATATTGATCGAAACCAGGTTTAATCGACTGTTTCAGTGTGGTACCACATTACTACGTGATCCAAACCAGAAAAATTCCAGGATCTAGCCATCAAGTATGTGAAGAATGCGAAAGTATGAGTCTGATGAGGGCAAATCCCAGACCTATCCCAGACCTAACTTGCGTTATCCACTAAAATATTGATCGAAACCAGGTTTAATTGACCGTTTCAGTGTGGTACCACATTACTACGTGATCCAAACCAGAAAAAACCCAGGATCCGTTCAACTAGTATGTGAAAAATGCGAAAGTATGAGTCCGATCAGTGAAAATCTCAGGCCTTACCTAGACCTAACTTGCGTTGTCGTCTAAAATATTGATTGAAACCAGGTTTCATTGACTGTTTCAGTGTGGTACCACATTACTACGTGATCCAAACCAGAAAAAACCCAGGATCCGTTCAACAAGTATGTGAAGAATGCGAAAGTATGAGTCTGATGAGTGAAAATCCCAGGCCTAACCTAGACCTAACATGCGCTGTCCTCTAAAATGTTGATGGAAACCAGGTTTCATTGACAGTTTCAGTGTGGTACCACAATACTACGTGATCCAAACCAGAAAAAACCCAGGATCAGTTCAACAAGTATGTGAAGAATGCGAAAGTATGAGTCTGATGAGTGTAATTCCCAGGGCTAACCTAGCCCTAACTTGCGTTATCCTCAAAAATATTGATCGAAACCTGGTTTAATCGACTGTTTCAGTGTGGTACCACATTACTATGTGATCCAAACCAGAAAATAACCCAGGATCTGTTCAACGAGTATGTGAAATGTGCGAAAGTATGAGTCTGATGAGGTCAAATCCCAGACCAATCCCAGACTTAACTTGCATTATCCTCTAAAATATTGATCGAAACCAGGTTTAATTGACTGTTTCAGTGTGGTACCACATTACTACGTGATCCAAACCAGAAAAAACCCAGGATCTGTTCAACGAGTATGTGAAGTGTGCGAAAGTATGAGTCTGATGAGTGAAAATCCCAGGCCTAACCTAGACCTAACATGCGCTGTCCTCTAAAATATTGATGGAAACCAGGTTTCATTGACAGTTTCAGTGTGGTACCACAATACTACGTGGTCCAAACCAGAAAAAACCCAGGATCAGTTCAACAAGTATGTGAAGAATGCGAAAGTATGAGTCTGATGAGTGAAAATCCCAGTCCTAACCTAGACCTAACATGCGTTATCCTCTAAAATATTGATCGAAACCTGGTTTAATCGACTGATTCAATGTGGTACCACATTACTATGTGATCCAAACCAGAAAATAACCCAGGATCTGTTCAAGGAGTATGTGAAGTGTGCGAAAGTATGAGTCTGATGAGATCAAATCCCAGACCTCTCCCAGACCTAACTTGCGTTATCCCCTAAAATATTGATCGAAACCAGGTTTAATCGACTGTTTCAGTGTGGTACCACATTACTACGTGATCCAAACCAGAAAAAACCCAGGATCCGTTCAACAAGTATGTGAAGAATGCGGTAGTATGAGTCTGATGAGTGAAAATCCCAGACCTAACCTAGACCTAACATGCGTTGTCCTCTAAAATATTGATCCAGACCAGGTTTAATTGAATGTTTCAGCGTCGTACCACACTACGACGTGATCCAAACCAGAAAAAACCCAGGATCTGTTCAACAAGTGTGTGAAAAACGCGAAAGTATGAGCCTGATGACGGCAAATCCCAGACATATCCCAGACCTAACTTGCGTTGTCCTCTAAGATATTGATGGAAACCAGGTTTAATTGACTGTTTCAGTGTTGTACTTCATTACTACGTGATGCAATCCAGAAAAAGCCCAGGAGCTAGCCATCAAGTATGAGAAATATGCGAAAGAATGAGCCTGATGGGAGCAAATCCCAGGCCTAACCTAGACCTAACATGAATTATTCTCTAAAATATTGATCGAAACCAGGTTTAATTGACTGTTTCAGTGTGGCCCCACATTACTACGTGATCCAAACCAGAAAAAACCCAGGATCCGTTCAACAAGTATGTGAAGAATGCGAAAGTATGAGTCTGATGAGGTCAAATCCCAGACCATTCCCAGACTTAACTTGCGTTATCCTCTAAAATATTGATCGAAACCAGGTTTAATCGACTGTTTCAGTGTGGTACCACATTACTACGTGATCCAAACCAGAAAAATTCCAGGATCTAGCCATCAAGTATGTGAAGAATGCGAAAGTATGAGTCTGATGAGGGCAAATCCCAGACCTATCCCAGACCTAACTTGCGTTATCCTCAAAAATATTGATCGAAACCTGGTTTAATCGACTGTTTCAGTGTGGTACCACATTACTATGTGATCCAAACCAGAAAATAACCCAGGATCTGTTCAACGAGTATGTGAAATGTGCGAAAGTATGAGTCTGATGAGGTCAAATCCCAGACCAATCCCAGACTTAACTTGCATTATCCTCTAAAATATTGATCGAAACCAGGTTTAATTGACTGTTTCAGTGTGGTACCACATTACTACGTGATCCAAACCAGAAAAAACCCAGGATCTGTTCAACGAGTATGTGAAGTGTGCGAAAGTATGAGTCTGATGAGTGAAAATCCCAGGCCTAACCTAGACCTAACATGCGCTGTCCTCTAAAATATTGATGGAAACCAGGTTTCATTGACAGTTTCAGTGTGGTACCACAATACTACGTGGTCCAAACCAGAAAAAACCCAGGATCAGTTCAACAAGTATGTGAAGAATGCGAAAGTATGAGTCTGAGGAGTGTAATTCCCAGGGCTAACCTAGACCTAACATGCGCTGTCCTCTAAAATATTGATGGAAACCAGGTTTCATTGACAGTTTCAGTGTGGTACCACATTACTACGTGATCCAAACCAGAAAAAACCCAGGATCCGTTCAACAAGTATGTGAAGAATGCGAAAGTATGAGTCCGATCAGTGAAAATCTCAGGCCTTACCTAGACCTAACTTGCGTTGTCGTCTAAAATATTGATTGAAACCAGGTTTCATTGACTGTTTCAGTGTGGTACCACATTACTACGTGATCCAAACCAGAAAAAACCCAGGATCCGTTCAACAAGTATGTGAAGAATGCGAAAGTATGAGTCTGATGAGTGAAAATCCCAGGCCTAACCTAGACCTAACATGCGCTGTCCTCTAAAATATTGATGGAAACCAGGTTTCATTGACAGTTTCAGTGTGGTACCACAATACTACGTGGTCCAAACCAGAAAAAACCCAGGATCAGTTCAACAAGTATGTGAAGAATGCGAAAGTATGAGTCTGATGAGTGTAATTCCCAGGGCTAACCTAGCCCTAACATGCGTTGTCCTCTAAAATATTGATGGAAACCAGGTTTCATTGACTGTTTCAGTGTGGTACTACATTACTACGTGATGCAATCCAGAAAAAGCCCAGGATCTAGCCATCAAATATGAGAAATATGCGAAAGAATGAGCCTGATGAGAGCAAATCCCAGACCTAACATAGACCTAACATGAATTATTCTCTAAAATATTGATCGAAACCAGGTTTAATGGACTGTTTCAGTGTGGTCCCACATTACTACGTGATCCAAACCAGAAATAACCCAGGATCCGTTCAACAAGTTTGTGAAGAATGCGAAAGTATGAGTCTGATGAGTGAAAATCCCAGGCCTAACCTAGACCTAACATGCCCTGTCCTCTAAAATATTGATGGAAACCAGGTTTCATTGACAGTTTCAGTGTGGTACCACAATACTACGTGATCCAAACCAGAAAAAACCCAGGGTCTCTTCAACAAGTATGTGAAAAACGCGAAAGTATGAGCCTGATGAGGGCAAACCCCAGACATATCCCAGACCAAACTTGCGTTGTCCTCTAAGATATTTATGGAAACCAGGTTTAATTGACTGCTTCAGTGTTGTACTTCATTACTACGTGATGCAATCCAGAAAAAGCCCAGGATCTAGCCATCAAGTATGAGAAGTATGCGAAAGTATGAGCCTGATGAGGGCAAATCCCAGGCCTAACCTAGACCTAACATGCGTTATCCTCCAAAATATTGATCGAAACCTGGTTTAATCGACTGTTTCAGTGTGGTACCCCATTACTATGTGATCCAAACCAGAAAATAACCCAGGATCTGTTCAAGGAGTATGTGAAGTGTGCGAAAGTATGAGTCTGATGAGGTCAAATCCCAGACCTATCCCAGACCTAACTTGCGTTATCCTCTAAAATATTGATCGAAACCAGGTTTAATGGACTGTTTCAGTGTGGTACCACACTACTTCGTGATCCATACCAGAAAAAACCCAGGATCTGTTCGACAAGTATGTGAAGAACGCTAAACTGTGAGCCTGATGAGGGGAAGATGAGGGCAATCTTAGACCTAACCCAGACCTAAGATGCGTTATCCTCTAAAATATTTATCCAGACCAGGTTTCATTGAATGTTTCAGTGTCGTACCACTTTACTGCGTGATCCAATCCAGAAATAGCCTAGGATCTAGCCATGAAGTATGAGAAATATGCGAAAGTAAGAGCCTGATGAGGGCAAATCCTAGACCTATCCCAGACCTAACTTGCGTTATCCTCTAAAATATTGATCGAAACCAGGTTTAATTGACGGTTTCAGCGTGGTACCACAATACTACGTGATCCAAACCAGAAAAAACCCAGGATCAGTTCAACAAGTATGTGAAGAATGCGAAAGTATGAGTCTGATGAGTGTAATTCCCAGGGCTAACCTAGCCCTAACTTGCGTTATCCTCAAAAATATTGATCGAAACCTGGTTTAATCGACTGTTTCAGTGTGGTACCACATTACTATGTGATCCAAACCAGAAAATAACCCAGGATCTGTTCAACGAGTATGTGAAATGTGCGAAAGTATGAGTCTGATGAGGTCAAATCCCAGACCAATCCCAGACTTAACTTGCATTATCCTCTAAAATATTGATCGAAACCAGGTTTAATTGACTGTTTCAGTGTGGTACCACATTACTACGTGATCCAAACCAGAAAAAACCCAGGATCTGTTCAACGAGTATGTGAAGTGTGCGAAAGTATGAGTCTGATGAGTGAAAATCCCAGGCCTAACCTAGACCTAACATGCGCTGTCCTCTAAAATATTGATGGAAACCAGGTTTCATTGACAGTTTCAGTGTGGTACCACAATACTACGTGGTCCAAACCAGAAAAAACCCAGGATCAGTTCAACAAGTATGTGAAGAATGCGAAAGTATGAGTCTGATGAGTGAAAATCCCAGTCCTAACCTAGACCTAACATGCGTTATCCTCTAAAATATTGATCGAAACCTGGTTTAATCGACTGATTCAATGTGGTACCACATTACTATGTGATCCAAACCAGAAAATAACCCAGGATCTGTTCAAGGAGTATGTGAAGTGTGCGAAAGTATGAGTCTGATGAGATCAAATCCCAGACCTCTCCCAGACCTAACTTGCGTTATCCCCTAAAATATTGATCGAAACCAGGTTTAATCGACTGTTTCAGTGTGGTACCACATTACTACGTGATCCAAACCAGAAAAAACCCAGGATCCGTTCAACAAGTATGTGAAGAATGCGGTAGTATGAGTCTGATGAGTGAAAATCCCAGACCTAACCTAGACCTAACATGCGTTGTCCTCTAAAATATTGATCCAGACCAGGTTTAATTGAATGTTTCAGCGTCGTACCACACTACGACGTGATCCAAACCAGAAAAAACCCAGGATCTGTTCAACAAGTGTGTGAAAAACGCGAAAGTATGAGCCTGATGACGGCAAATCCCAGACATATCCCAGACCTAACTTGCGTTGTCCTCTAAGATATTGATGGAAACCAGGTTTAATTGACTGTTTCAGTGTTGTACTTCATTACTACGTGATGCAATCCAGAAAAAGCCCAGGAGCTAGCCATCAAGTATGAGAAATATGCGAAAGAATGAGCCTGATGGGAGCAAATCCCAGGCCTAACCTAGACCTAACATGAATTATTCTCTAAAATATTGATCGAAACCAGGTTTAATTGACTGTTTCAGTGTGGCCCCACATTACTACGTGATCCAAACCAGAAAAAACCCAGGATCCGTTCAACAAGTATGTGAAGAATGCGAAAGTATGAGTCTGATGAGGTCAAATCCCAGACCATTCCCAGACTTAACTTGCGTTATCCTCTAAAATATTGATCGAAACCAGGTTTAATCGACTGTTTCAGTGTGGTACCACATTACTACGTGATCCAAACCAGAAAAATTCCAGGATCTAGCCATCAAGTATGTGAAGAATGCGAAAGTATGAGTCTGATGAGGGCAAATCCCAGACCTATCCCAGACCTAACTTGCGTTATCCTCAAAAATATTGATCGAAACCTGGTTTAATCGACTGTTTCAGTGTGGTACCACATTACTATGTGATCCAAACCAGAAAATAACCCAGGATCTGTTCAACGAGTATGTGAAATGTGCGAAAGTATGAGTCTGATGAGGTCAAATCCCAGACCAATCCCAGACTTAACTTGCATTATCCTCTAAAATATTGATCGAAACCAGGTTTAATTGACTGTTTCAGTGTGGTACCACATTACTACGTGATCCAAACCAGAAAAAACCCAGGATCTGTTCAACGAGTATGTGAAGTGTGCGAAAGTATGAGTCTGATGAGTGAAAATCCCAGGCCTAACCTAGACCTAACATGCGCTGTCCTCTAAAATATTGATGGAAACCAGGTTTCATTGACAGTTTCAGTGTGGTACCACAATACTACGTGGTCCAAACCAGAAAAAACCCAGGATCAGTTCAACAAGTATGTGAAGAATGCGAAAGTATGAGTCTGAGGAGTGTAATTCCCAGGGCTAACCTAGACCTAACATGCGCTGTCCTCTAAAATATTGATGGAAACCAGGTTTCATTGACAGTTTCAGTGTGGTACCACATTACTACGTGATCCAAACCAGAAAAAACCCAGGATCCGTTCAACAAGTATGTGAAGAATGCGAAAGTATGAGTCCGATCAGTGAAAATCTCAGGCCTTACCTAGACCTAACTTGCGTTGTCGTCTAAAATATTGATTGAAACCAGGTTTCATTGACTGTTTCAGTGTGGTACCACATTACTACGTGATCCAAACCAGAAAAAACCCAGGATCCGTTCAACAAGTATGTGAAGAATGCGAAAGTATGAGTCTGATGAGTGAAAATCCCAGGCCTAACCTAGACCTAACATGCGCTGTCCTCTAAAATATTGATGGAAACCAGGTTTCATTGACAGTTTCAGTGTGGTACCACAATACTACGTGGTCCAAACCAGAAAAAACCCAGGATCAGTTCAACAAGTATGTGAAGAATGCGAAAGTATGAGTCTGATGAGTGTAATTCCCAGGGCTAACCTAGCCCTAACATGCGTTGTCCTCTAAAATATTGATGGAAACCAGGTTTCATTGACTGTTTCAGTGTGGTACTACATTACTACGTGATGCAATCCAGAAAAAGCCCAGGATCTAGCCATCAAATATGAGAAATATGCGAAAGAATGAGCCTGATGAGAGCAAATCCCAGACCTAACATAGACCTAACATGAATTATTCTCTAAAATATTGATCGAAACCAGGTTTAATGGACTGTTTCAGTGTGGTCCCACATTACTACGTGATCCAAACCAGAAATAACCCAGGATCCGTTCAACAAGTTTGTGAAGAATGCGAAAGTATGAGTCTGATGAGTGAAAATCCCAGGCCTAACCTAGACCTAACATGCCCTGTCCTCTAAAATATTGATGGAAACCAGGTTTCATTGACAGTTTCAGTGTGGTACCACAATACTACGTGATCCAAACCAGAAAAAACCCAGGGTCTCTTCAACAAGTATGTGAAAAACGCGAAAGTATGAGCCTGATGAGGGCAAACCCCAGACATATCCCAGACCAAACTTGCGTTGTCCTCTAAGATATTTATGGAAACCAGGTTTAATTGACTGCTTCAGTGTTGTACTTCATTACTACGTGATGCAATCCAGAAAAAGCCCAGGATCTAGCCATCAAGTATGAGAAGTATGCGAAAGTATGAGCCTGATGAGGGCAAATCCCAGGCCTAACCTAGACCTAACATGCGTTATCCTCCAAAATATTGATCGAAACCTGGTTTAATCGACTGTTTCAGTGTGGTACCCCATTACTATGTGATCCAAACCAGAAAATAACCCAGGATCTGTTCAAGGAGTATGTGAAGTGTGCGAAAGTATGAGTCTGATGAGGTCAAATCCCAGACCTATCCCAGACCTAACTTGCGTTATCCTCTAAAATATTGATCGAAACCAGGTTTAATGGACTGTTTCAGTGTGGTACCACACTACTTCGTGATCCATACCAGAAAAAACCCAGGATCTGTTCGACAAGTATGTGAAGAACGCTAAACTGTGAGCCTGATGAGGGGAAGATGAGGGCAATCTTAGACCTAACCCAGACCTAAGATGCGTTATCCTCTAAAATATTTATCCAGACCAGGTTTCATTGAATGTTTCAGTGTCGTACCACTTTACTGCGTGATCCAATCCAGAAATAGCCTAGGATCTAGCCATGAAGTATGAGAAATATGCGAAAGTAAGAGCCTGATGAGGGCAAATCCTAGACCTATCCCAGACCTAACTTGCGTTATCCTCTAAAATATTGATCGAAACCAGGTTTAATTGACGGTTTCAGCGTGGTACCACATTACTACGTGATACAATCCAGAAAGAGCCCAGGATCTAGCCATGAAGTATGAGAAATATGCGAAAGTATGAGCCTGATGAGGGCAAATCCCAGGCCTAACCTAGACCTAACATGCGTTATCCTCCAAAATATTGATCGAAACCTGGTTTAATCGACTGTTTCAGTGTGGTACCACATTACTATGTGATCCAAACCAGAAAATAACCCAGGATCTGTTCAAGGAGTATGTGAAGTGTGCGAAAGTATGAGTCTGATGAGGTCAAATCCCACACCTAAACCAGACCTAACTTGCGTTATCCTCTAGAATATTGATCGAAACCAGGTTTAATCGACTGTTTCAGTGTGGTACCACATTACTATGTGATCCAAACCAGAAAATAACCCAGGTTCTGTTCAAGGAGTATGTGAAGTGTGCGAAAGTATGAGTCTGATGAGGTCAAATCCCAGACCTATCCCAGACCTAACTTGCGTTATCCTCTAAAATATTGATCGAAACCAGGCTTAATCGACTATTTCAGTGCGGTACCACATTACTACGTGATCCAAACCAGAAAACACCCAGGATCAGTTCAACAAGTATGTGAAGAATGCGAAAGTATGAGTCTGATGAGTGAGAATCCCAGACCATTCCCAGACTTAACTTGCGTTATCCTCTAAAATATTGATCGAAACCAGGTTTAATCGACTGTTTCAGTGTGGTACCACATTACTACGTGATCCAAACCAGAAAAATTCCAGGATCTAGCCATGAAGTATGTGAAGAATGCGAAAGTATGAGTCTGATGAGGGCAAATCCCAGACCTATCCCAGACCTAACTTGCGTTATCCACTAAAATATTGATCGAAACCAGGTTTAATTGACCGTTTCAGTGTGGTACCACATTACTACGTGATCCAAACCAGAAAAAACCCAGGATCCGTTCAACAAGTATGTGAAAAATGCGAAAGTATGAGTCCGATCAGTGAAAATCTCAGGCCTTACCTAGACCTAACTTGCGTTGTCGTCTAAAATATTGATTGAAACCAGGTTTCATTGACTGTTTCAGTGTGGTACCACATTACTACGTGATCCAAACCAGAAAAAACCCAGGATCCGTTCAACAAGTATGTGAAGAATGCGAAAGTATGAGTCTGATGAGTGAAAATCCCAGGCCTAACCTAGACCTAACATGCGCTGTCCTCTAAAATGTTGATGGAAACCAGGTTTCATTGACAGTTTCAGTGTGGTACCACAATACTACGTGATCCAAACCAGAAAAAACCCAGGATCAGTTCAACAAGTATGTGAAGAATGCGAAAGTATGAGTCTGATGAGTGTAATTCCCAGGGCTAACCTAGCCCTAACATGCGTTGTCCTCTAAAATATTGATGGAAACCAGGTTTCATTGACTGTTTCAGTGTGGTACTACATTACTACGTGATGCAATCCAGAAAAAGCCCAGGATCTAGCCATCAAGTATGAGAAATATGCGAAAGAATGAGCCTGATGAGAGCAAATCCCAGACCTAACATAGACCTAACATGAATTATTCTCTAAAATATTGATCGAAACCAGGTTTAATTGACTGTTTCAGTGTGGTCCCACATTACTACGTGATCCAAACCAGAAATAACCCAGGATCCGTTCAACAAGTATGTGAAGAATGCGAAAGTATGAGTCTGATGAGTGAAAATCCCAGGCCTAACCTAGACCTAACATGCGCTGTCCTCTAAAATATTGATGGAAACCAGGTTTCATTGACAGTTTCAGTGTGGTACCACAATACTACGTGATCCAAACCAGAAAAAACCCAGGGTCTCTTCAACAAGTATGTGAAAAACGCGAAAGTATGAGCCTGATGAGGGCAAACCCCAGACATATCCCAGACCAAACTTGCGTTGTCCTCTAAGATATTTATGGAAACCAGGTTTAATTGACTGCTTCAGTATTGTACTTCATTACTACGTGATGCAATCCAGAAAAAGCCCAGGATCTAGCCATCAAGTATGAGAAGTATGCGAAAGTATGAGCCTGATGAGGGCAAATCCCAGGCCTAACCTAGCCCTAACATGCGTTATCCTCCAAAATATTGATCGAAACCTGGTTTAATCGACTGTTTCAGTGTGGTACCACATTACTATGTGATCCAAACCAGAAAATAACCCAGGATCTGTTCAAGGAGTATGTGAAGTGTGCGAAAGTATGAGTCTGATGAGGTCAAATCCCAGACCTATCCCAGACCTAACTTGCGTTATCCTCTAAAATATTGATCGAAACCAGGTTTAATCGACTGTTTCAGTGTGGTACCACATTACTATGTGATCCAAACCAGAAAATAACCCAGGTTCTGTTCAAGGAGTATGTGAAGTGTGCGAAAGTATGAGTCTGATGAGGTCAAATCCCAGACCTATGCCAGACCTAACTTGCGTTAGCCTCTAAAATATTGATCGGAACCAGGTTTAATCGACTATTTCAGTGCGGTACCACATTACTACGTGATCCAAGCCAGAAAAAACCCAGGATCAGTTCAACAAGATTGTGAAGAATGCGAAAGTATGAGTCTGATGAGTGAGAATCCCAGGGCTAACATAGACCTAACATGCGTTATCCTCTAAAATATTGATCGAAACCAGGTTTAATCGACTGTTTCAGTGTGGTACCACATTACTATGTGATCCAAACCAGAAAAAACCCAGGATCTGTTCAACAAGTATGTGAAAAACGCTAAACTGTGAGCCTGATGAGGGCATATCTTAGACCTAACCTAGACCTAAGATGCGTTATCCTCTAAAATATTTATCAAGACCAGGTTTAATTGAATGTTTCAGTGTGGTACCACATTACTACGTGATGCAAACTAGAAAAAACCCAGGATCCGTTCAACAAGTATGTGAAGAATGCGAAAGTATGAGTCTGATCAGTGAAAATCTCAGGCCTTACCTAGACCTAACTTGCGTTGTCCTCTAAAATATTGATGGAAACCAGGTTTCATTGACTGTTTCAGTGTGGTACTACATTACTACGTGATGCAATCCAGAAAAAGCCCAGGATCTAGCCATCAAGTATGAGAAATATGCGAATGAATGAGCCTGATGAGAGCAAATCCCAAACCTAACCTAGACCTAACATGCGTTATCCTCTAAAATATTGAGCGAAACCAGGTTTAATGGACTGTTTCAGTGTGGTACCACACTACTTCGTGATCCAAACCAGAAAAAACCCAGTATCTGTTCAACAAGTATGTGAAAAACGCTAAACTGTGAGCCTGATGAGGGCATATCTTAGAGCTAACCCAGACCTAAGACGCGTTAACCTCTAAAATATTTATCCAGACCAGGTTTCATTGAATGTTTCAGTGTGGTACCACTTTACTACGTAATCCAATCCAGAAATAGCCCAGGATCTAGCCATGAAGTATGAGAAATATGCGAAAGTAAGAGCCTGATGAGGGCAAATCCTAGACCTATCCCAGACCTAACTTGCGTTATCCTCTAAAATATTTATCAAGACCAGGTTTAATTGAATGTTTCGGTGTGGTACCACACTACTTCGTGATCCAAACCAGAAAAAACCCAGGATCCGTTCAACAAGTATGTGAAGAATGCGAAAGTATGAGTCTGATGAGTGAAAATCCCAGGCCTAACCTAGACCTAACATGCGCTGTCCTCTAAAATATTGATGGAAACCAGGTTTCATTGACAGTTTCAGTGTGGTACCACAATTCTACGTGATCCAAACCAGAAAAAACCCAGGATCAGTTCAACAAGTATGTGAAGAATGCAATAGTATGAGTCTGATGAGTGAAAATCCCAGGCCTAACCTAGACCTAACATGCGTTATCCTCTAAAATATTGATCGAAACCTGGTTTAATCGACTGTTTCAGTGTGGTACCACATTACTATGTGATCCAAACCAGAAAATAACCCAGGATCTGTTCAAGGAGTATGTGAAGTGTGCGAAAGTATGAGTCTGATGAGATCAAATCCCAGACCTCACCCAGACCTAACTTGCGTTATCCCCTAAAATATTGATCGAAACCAGGTTTAATCGACTGTTTCAGTGTGGTACCACATTACTACGTGATCCAAACCAGAAAAAACCCAGGATCCGTTCAACAAGTATGTGAAGAATGCGGTAGTATGAGTCTGATGAGTGAAAATCCCAGACCTAACCTAGACCTAACATGCGTTGTCCTCTAAAATATTGATCCAGACCAGGTTTAATTGAATGTTTCAGCGTCGTACCACACTACTACGTGATCCAAACCAGAAAAAACCCAGGATCTGTTCAACAAGTGTGTGAAAAACGCGAAAGTATGAGCCTGATGTCGGCAAATCCCAGACATATCCCAGACCTAACTTGCGTTGTCCTCTATGATATTGATGGAAACCAGGTTTAATTGACTGTTTCAGTGTTGTACTTCATTACTACGTGATGCAATCCAGAAGAAGCCCAGGAGCTAGCCATCAAGTATGAGAAATATGCGAAAGAATGAGCCTGATGAGAGCAAATCCCAGGCCTAACCTAGACCTAACATGAATTATTCTCTAAAATATTGATCGAAACCAGGTTTAATTGACTGTTTCAGTGTGGTCCCACATTACTACGTGATCCAAACCAGAAAAAACCCAGGATCCGTTCAACAAGTATGTGAAGAATGCGAAAGTATGAGTCTGATGAGGTCAAATCCCAGACCATTCCCAGACTTAACTTGCGTTATCCTCTAAAATATTGATCGAAACCAGGTTTAATCGACTGTTTCAGTGTGGTACCACATTACTACGTGATCCAAACCAGAAAAATTCAGGGATCTAGCCATCAAGTATGTGAAGAATGCGAAAGTATGAGTCTGATGAGTGAAAATCCCAGGCCTAACCTAGACCTAACATGCGTTATCCTCTAAAATATTGATCCAAACCAGGTTTAATGGACTGTTTCATCGTGGTACCACACTACTACGTGATTCAAACCAGAAAAAACCCAGGATCTGTTCAACAAGTATGTGAAAAACGCGAAAGTATGAGCCTGATGAGGGCAAATCCCAGACATATCCCAGACCTAACTTGCGTTGTCCTCTAAGATATTGATCGAAACCAGGTTTAATCGACTGTTTCAGTGTGGTACCACATTACTATGTGATCCAAACCAGAAAATAACCAAGGATCTGCTCAAGGAGTATGTGAAGTGTGCGAAAGTATGAGTCTGATGAGGTCAAATCTCTGTCCTATCCCAGACCTAACTTGCGTTATCCTCTAAAATATTGATCGAAACCAGGTTTAATCGACTGTTTCAGTGCGGTACCACATTACTACGTGATCCAAACCAGAAAAAACCCAGGATCAGTTCAACAAGTATGTGAAGAATGCGAAAGTATGAGTCTGATGAGTGTAATTCCCAGGGCTAACCTTGACATAACATGCGTTATCCTCTAAAATATTGATCGAAACCAGGTTTAATCGACTGTTTCAGTGTGGTATCACACTACTACGTGACCCAAACCAGAAAAAACCCAGGATCTGCTCAACAAGTATGTGAAAAACGCGAAAGTATGAGCCTGATGAGGGCAAATCCCAGACCTATCCCAGACCTAACTTGCGTTATCCACTAAAATATTGATCGTAACCAGGTTTAATTGACCGTTTCAGTGTGGTACCACATAACTACGTGATCCAAACCAGAAAAAACCCAGGATCCGTTCAACAAGTATGTGAAAAATGCGAAAGTATGAGTCCGAACAGTGAAAATCTCAGGCCTTACCTAGACCTAACTTGCGTTGTCGTCTAAAATATTGATTGAAACCAGGTTTCATTGACTGTTTCAGTGTGGTACCACATTACTACGTGATCCAAACCAGAAAAAACCCAGGATCCGTTCAACAAGTATGTGAAGAATGCGAAAGTATGAGTCTGATGAGTGAAAATCCCAGGCCTAACCTAGACCTAACATGCGCTGTCCTCTAAAATATTGATGGAAACCAGGTTTCATTGACAGTTTCAGTGTGGTACCACAATACTACGTGATCCAAACCAGAAAAAACCCAGGATCAGTTCAACAAGTATGTGAAGAATGCGAAAGTATGAGTCTGATGAGTGTAATTCCCAGGGCTAACCTAGCCCTAACATGCGTTGTCCTCTAAAATATTGATGGAAACCAGGTTTCATTGACTGTTTCAGTGTGGTACTACATTACTACGTGATGCAATCCAGAAAAATCCCAGGATCTAGCCATCAAGTATGAGAAATATGCGAAAGAATGAGCCTGATGAGAGCAAATCCCAGACCTAACATAGACCTAACATGAATTATTCTCTAAAATATTGATCGAAACCAGGTTTAATGGACTGTTTCAGTGTGGTCCCACATTACTACGTGATCCACACCAGAAATAACCCAGGATCCGTTCAACAAGTATGTGAAGAATGCGAAAGTATGAGTCTGATGAGTGAAAATCCCACGCCTAACCTAGACCTAACATGCGTTATCCTCTAAAATATTGATCCAAACCAGGTTTAATGGACTGTTTCAGCGTGGTACCACACTACTACGTGATCCAAACCAGAAAAAACCCAGGGTCTCTTCAACAAGTATGTGAAAAACGCGAAAGTATGAGCCTGATGAGGGCAAATCCCAGACATATCCCAGACCTAACTTGCGTTGTCCTCTAAGATATTGATGGAGACCAGGTTTAATTGACTGTTTCAGTGTTGTACTTCGTTACTACGTGATGCAATCCAGAAAAAGCCCAGGATCTAGCCATCAAGTATGTGAAGAATGCGAAAGTATGAGTCTGATGAGTGAAAATCCCAGGCCTAACCTAGACCTAACATGCGTTATCCTCTAAAATATTGATCCAAACCAGGTTTACTGGACTGTTTCAGCGTGGTACCACACTACTACGTGATGCAAACCAGAAAAAACCCAGGATCTGTTCAACAAGTATGTGAAGAATGCGAAAGTATGAGTCTGATGAGGTCAAATCCCAGACCATTCCCTGACTTAACTTGCGTTGTCCTCTAAGTTATTGATCGAAACCAGGTTTAATCGACTGTTTCAGTGTGGTACCACATTACTATGTGATCCAAACCAGAAAATAACCAAGGATCTGTTCAAGGAGTATGTGAAGTGTGCGAAAGTATGAGTCTGATGAGGTCAAATCCCTGTCCTATCCCAGACCTAACTTGCGTTATCCTCTAAAATATTGATCGAAACCAGGTTTAATCGACTGTTTCAGTGCGGTACCACATTACTACGTGATGCAAACCAGAAAAAACCCAGGATCAGTTCAACAAGTATGTGAAGAATGCGGAAGTATGAGTCTGATGAGTGTAATTCCCAGGGCTAACCTTGACATAACATGCGTTATCCTCTAAAATATTGATCGAAACCAGGTTTAATCGACTGTTTCAGTGTGGTATCACACTACTACGTGACCCAAATCAGAAAAAACCCAGGATCTGTTCAACAAGTATGTGAAAAACGCGAAAGTATGAGCCTGATGAGGGCAAATCCCAGACCTATCCCAGACCTAACTTGCGTTATCCACTAAAATATTGATCGTAACCAGGTTTAATTGACCGTTTCAGTGTGGTACCGCACTACTACGTGATCCAAACCAGAAAAAACCCAGGATCAGTTCAACAAGTATGTGAAAAATGCGAAAGTATGAGTCCGATCAGTGAAAATCTCAGGCCTTACCTAGACCTAACTTGCGTTGTCGTCTAAAATATTGATTGAAACCAGGTTTCATTGACTGTTTCAGTGTGGTACCACATTACTACGTGATCCAAACCAGAAAAAACCCAGGATCCGTTCAACAAGTATGTGAAGAATGCGAAAGTATGAGTCTGATGAGTGAAAATCCCAGGCCTAACCTAGACCTAACATGCGCTGTCCTCTAAAATATTGATGGAAACCAGGTTTCATTGACAGTTTCAGTGTGGTACCACAATACTACGTGATCCAAACCAGAAAAAACCCAGGATCAGTTCAACAAGTATGTTAAGAATGCGAAAGTATGAGTCTGATGAGTGTAATTCCCAGGGCTAACCTAGCCCTAACATGCGTTGTCCTCTAAAATATTGATGGAAACCAGGTTTCATTGACTGTTTCAGTGTGGTACTACATTACTACGTGATGCAATCCAGAAAAAGCCCAGGATCTAGCCATCAAGTATGAGAAATATGCGAAAGAATGAGCCTGATGAGAGCAAATCCCAGACCTAACATAGACCTAACATGAATTATTCTCTAAAATATTGATCGAAACCAGGTTTAATGGACTGTTTCAGTGTGGTCCCACATTACTACGTGATCCAAACCAGAAATAACCCAGGATCCGTTCAACAAGTATGTGAAGAATGCGAAAGTATGAGTCTGATGAGTGAAAATCCCAGGCCTAACCTAGACCTAACATGCGTTATCCTCTAAAATATTGATCCAAACCAGGTTTAATGGACTGTTTCAGCGTGGTACCACACTACTACGTGATCCAAACCAGAAAAAACCCAGGGTCCCTTCAACAAGTATGTGAAAAACGCGAAAGTATGAGTCTGATGAGGGCAAACCCCAGACATATCCCAGACCAAACTTGCGTTGTCCTCTAAGATATTTATGGAAACCAGGTTTAATTGACTGCTTCAGTGTTGTACTTCATTAATACGTGATGCAATCCAGAAAAAGCCCAGGATCTAGCCATCAAGTATGAGAAATATGCGAAAGTATGAGCCTGATGAGGGCAAATCCCAGGCCTAACCTAGACCTAACATGCGTTATCCTCCAAAATATTGATCGAAACCTGGTTTAATCGACTGTTTCAGTGTGGTACCACATTACTATGTGATCCAAACCAGAAAAAACCCAGGATCCGTTCAACAAGTATGTGAAGAATGCGAAAGTATGAGTCTGATGAGTGAAAATCCCAGGCCTAACCTAGACCTAACATGCGCTGTCCTCTAAAATATTGATGGAAACCAGGTTTCATTGACAGTTTCAGTGTGGTACCACAATACTACGTGATCCAAACCAGAAAAAACCCAGGATCAGTTCAACAAGTATGTGAAGAATGCGAAAGTATGAGTCTGATGAGTGTAATTCCCAGGGCTAACCTAGCCCTAACATGCGTTGTCCTCTAAAATATTGATGGAAACCAGGTTTCATTGACTATTTCAGTGCGGTACCACATTACTACGTGATCCAAACCAGAAAAAACCCAGGATCAGTTCAACAAGTATGTGAAGAATGCGAAAGTATGAGTCTGATGAGTGAGAATCCCAGGGCTAACATAGACCTAACATGCGTTATCCTCTAAAATATTGATCCAGACCAGGTTTAATTGAATGTTTCAGCGTCGTACCACACTACTACGTGATCCAAACCAGACAAAACCCAGGATCTGTTCAACAAGTGTGTGAAAAACGCGAAAGTATGAGCCTGATGACGGCAAATCCCAGACATATCCCAGACCTAACTTGCGTTGTCCTCTAAGATATTGATGGAAACCAGGTTTAATTGACTGTTTCAGTGTTGTACCTCATTACTACGTGATGCAATCCAGAAAAAGCCCAGGAGCTAGCCATCAAGTATGAGAAATATGCGAAAGAATGAGCCTGATGAGAGCAAATCCCAGGCCTAACCTAGACCTAACATGAATTATTCTCTAAAATATTGATCGAAACCAGGTTTAATTGACTGTTTCAGTGTGGTCCCACATTACTACGTGATCCAAACCAGAAAAAACCCAGGATCCGTTCAACAAGTATGTGAAGAATGCGAAAGTATGAGTCTGATGAGGTCAAATCCCAGACCATTCCCAGACTTAACTTGCGTTATCCTCTAAAATATTGATCGAAACCAGGTTTAATCGACTGCTTCAGTGTGGTACCACACTACTACGTGATTCAAACCAGAAAAAACCCAGGATCTGTTCAAGGAGTATGTGAAGTGTGCGAAAGTATGAGTCTGATGAGATCAAATCCCAGACCTCACCCAGACCTAACTTGCGTTATCCCCTAAAATATTGATCGAAACCAGGTTTAATCGACTGTTTCAGTGTGGTACCACATTACTACGTGATCCAAACCAGAAAAAACCCAGGATCCGTTCAACAAGTATGTGAAGAATGCGGTAGTATGGGTCTGATGAGTGAAAATCCCAGACCTAACCTAGACCTAACGTGCGTTATCCTCTAAAATATTGATCCAGACCAGGTTTAATTGAATGTTTCAGCGTGGTACCACACTACTACGTGATCCAAACCAGAGAAAACCCAGGATCTGTTCAACAAGTATGTGAAGAATGCGGTAGTATGAGTCTGATGAGATCAAATCCCAGACCTCACCCAGACCTAACTTGCGTTATCCCCTAAAATATTGATCGAAACCAGGTTTAATCGACTGTTTCAGTGTGGTACCACATTACTACGTGATCCAAACCAGAAAAAACCCAGGATCCGTTCAACAAGTATGTGAAGAATGCGGTAGTATGAGTCTGATGAGTGAAAATCCCAGACCTAACCTAGACCTAACGTGCGTTATCCTCTAAAATATTGATCCAGACCAGGTTTAATTGAATGTTTCAGCGTGGTACCACACTACTACGTGATCCAAACCAGAAAAAACCCAGGATCTGTTCAACAAGTGTGTGGAATCGCGAAAGTATGAGCCTGATGACGGTAAATCCCAGACATATCCCAGACCTAACTTACGTTGTCCTCTAAGATATTGATGGAAACCAGGTTTAATTAACTGTTTCAGTGTTGTACTTCATTACTACGTGATGCAATCCAGAAAAAGCCCAGGAGCTAGCCATCAAGTATGAGAAATATGCGAAAGAATGAGCCTGATGAGAGCAAATCCCAGGCCTAACCTAGACCTAACATGAATTATTCTCTAAAATATTGATCGAAACCAGGTTTAATTGACTGTTTCAGTGTGGTCCCACATTACTACGTGATCCAAACCAGAAAAAACCCAGGATCCGTTCAACAAGTATGTGAAGAATGCGGTAGTATGAGTCTGATGAGTGAAAATCCCAGACCTAACCTAGACCTAACATGCGTTATCCTCTAAAATATTGATCCAGACCAGGTTTAATTGAATGTTTCAGCGTCGTACCACACTACTACGTGATCCAAACCAGAAAAAACCCAGGATCTGTTCAACAAGTGTGTGAAAAACGCGAGAGTATGAGCCTGATGACGGCAAATCCCAGACATATCCCAGACCTAACCTGCGTTATCCACTAAAATATTGATCGTAACCAGGTTTAATTGACCGTTTCAGTGTGGTACCACATTACTACGTGACCCAAACCAGAAAAAACCCAGGATCTGTTCAACAAGTATGTGAAAAACGCGAAAGTATGAGCCTGATGAGGGCAAATCCCAGACCTATCCCAGACCTAACTTGCGTTATCCACTAAAATATTGATCGAAACCAGGTTTAATTGACCGTTTCAGTGTGGTACCACATTACTACGTGATCCAAACCAGAAAAAACCCAGGATCCGTTCAACAAGTATGTGAAAAATACGAAAGTATGAGTCCGATCAGTGAAAATCTCAGGCCTTACCTAGACCTAACTTGCGTTGTCGTCTAAAATATTGATTGAAACCAGGTTTCATTGACTGTTTCAGTGTGGTACCACACTACTTCGTGATCCATACCAGAAAAAACCCAGGATCTGTTCGACAAGTATGTGAAGAACGCTAAACTGTGAGCCTGATGAGGGGAAGATGAGGGCAATCTTAGACCTAACCCAGACCTAAGATGCGTTATCCTCTAAAATATTTATCCAGACCAGGTTTCATTGAATGTTTCAGTGTCGTACCACTTTACTACGTGATCCAATCCAGAAATAGCCTAGGATCTAGCCATGAAGTATGAGAAATATGCGAAAGTAAGAGCCTGATGAGGGCAAATCCTAGACCTATCCCAGACCTAACTTGCGTTATCCTCTAAAATATTGATCGAAACCAGGTTTAATTGACGGTTTCAGCGTGGTACCACATTACTACGTGATACAATCCAGAAAGAGCCCAGGATCTAGCCATGAAGTATGAGAAATATGCGAAAGTATGAGCCTGATGAGGGCAAATCCCAGGCCTAACCTAGACCTAACATGCGTTATCCTCCAAAATATTGATCGAAACCTGGTTTAATCGACTGTTTCAGTGTGGTACCACATTACTATGTGATCCAAACCAGAAAATAACCCAGGATCTGTTCAAGGAGTATGTGAAGTGTGCGAAAGTATGAGTCTGATGAGGTCAAATCCCACACCTAAACCAGACCTAACTTGCGTTATCCTCTAGAATATTGATCGAAACCAGGTTTAATCGACTGTTTCAGTGTGGTACCACATTACTATGTGATCCAAACCAGAAAATAACCCAGGTTCTGTTCAAGGAGTATGTGAAGTGTGCGAAAGTATGAGTCTGATGAGGTCAAATCCCAGACCTATCCCAGACCTAACTTGCGTTATCCTCTAAAATATTGATCGAAACCAGGCTTAATCGACTATTTCAGTGCGGTACCACATTACTACGTGATCCAAACCAGAAAACACCCAGGATCAGTTCAACAAGTATGTGAAGAATGCGAAAGTATGAGTCTGATGAGTGAGAATCCCAGACCATTCCCAGACTTAACTTGCGTTATCCTCTAAAATATTGATCGAAACCAGGTTTAATCGACTGTTTCAGTGTGGTACCACATTACTACGTGATCCAAACCAGAAAAATTCCAGGATCTAGCCATCAAGTATGTGAAGAATGCGAAAGTATGAGTCTGATGAGGGCAAATCCCAGACCTATCCCAGACCTAACTTGCGTTATCCACTAAAATAATGATCGAAACCAGGTTTAATTGACCGTTTCAGTGTGGTACCACATTACTACGTGATCCAAACCAGAAAAAACCCAGGATCCGTTCAACAAGTATGTGAAAAATGCGAAAGTATGAGTCCGATCAGTGAAAATCTCAGGCCTTACCTAGACCTAACTTGCGTTGTCGTCCAAAATATTGATTGAAACCAGGTTTCATTGACTGTTTCAGTGTGGTACCACATTACTACGTGATCCAAACCAGAAAAAACCCAGGATCCGTTCAACAAGTATGTGAAGAATGCGAAAGTATGAGTCTGATGAGTGAAAATCCCAGGCCTAACCTAGACCTAACATGCGCTGTCCTCTAAAATGTTGATGGAAACCAGGTTTCATTGACAGTTTCAGTGTGGTACCACAATACTACGTGATCCAAACCAGAAAAAACCCAGGATCAGTTCAACAAGTATGTGAAGAATGCGAAAGTATGAGTCTGATGAGTGTAATTCCCAGGGCTAACCTAGCCCTAACATGCGTTGTCCTCTAAAATATTGATGGAAACCAGGTTTCATTGACTGTTTCAGTGTGGTACTACATTACTACGTGATGCAATCCAGAAAAAGCCCAGGATCTAGCCATCAAGTATGAGAAATATGCGAAAGAATGAGCCTGATGAGAGCAAATCCCAGACCTAACATAGACCTAACATGAATTATTCTCTAAAATATTGATCGAAACCAGGTTTAATTGACTGTTTCAGTGTGGTCCCACATTACTACGTGATCCAAACCAGAAATAACCCAGGATCCGTTCAACAAGTATGTGAAGAATGCGAAAGTATGAGCCTGATGAGTGAAAATCCCAGGCCTAACCTAGACCTAACATGCGCTGTCCTCTAAAATATTGATGGAAACCAGGTTTCATTGACAGTTTCAGTGTGGTACCACAATACTACGTGATCCAAACCAGAAAAAACCCAGGGTCTCTTCAACAAGTATGTGAAAAACGCGAAAGTATGAGCCTGATGAGGGCAAACCCCAGACATATCCCAGACCAAACTTGCGTTGTCCTCTAAGATATTTATGGAAACCAGGTTTAATTGACTGCTTCAGTATTGTACTTCATTACTACGTGATGCAATCCAGAAAAAGCCCAGGATCTAGCCATCAAGTATGAGAAGTATGCGAAAGTATGAGCCTGATGAGGGCAAATCCCAGGCCTAACCTAGCCCTAACATGCGTTATCCTCCAAAATATTGATCGAAACCTGGTTTAATCGACTGTTTCAGTGTGGTACCACATTACTATGTGATCCAAACCAGAAAATAACCCAGGATCTGTTCAAGGAGTATGTGAAGTGTGCGAAAGTATGAGTCTGATGAGGTCAAATCCCAGACCTATCCCAGACCTAACTTGCGTTATCCTCTAAAATATTGATCGAAACCAGGTTTAATCGACTGTTTCAGTGTGGTACCACATTACTATGTGATCCAAACCAGAAAATAACCCAGGTTCTGTTCAAGGAGTATGTGAAGTGTGCGAAAGTATGAGTCTGATGAGGTCAAATCCCAGACCTATGCCAGACCTAACTTGCGTTAGCCTCTAAAATATTGATCGGAACCAGGTTTAATCGACTATTTCAGTGCGGTACCACATTACTACGTGATCCAAACCAGAAAAAACCCAGGATCAGTTCAACAAGATTGTGAAGAATGCGAAAGTATGAGTCTGATGAGTGAGAATCCCAGGGCTAACATAGACCTAACATGCGTTATCCTCTAAAATATTGATCGAAACCAGGTTTAATCGACTGTTTCAGTGTGGTACCACATTACTATGTGATCCAAACCAGAAAAAACCCAGGATCTGTTCAACAAGTATGTGAAAAACGCTAAACTGTGAGCCTGATGAGGGCATATCTTAGACCTAACCTAGACCTAAGATGCGTTATCCTCTAAAATATTTATCAAGACCAGGTTTAATTGAATGTTTCAGTGTGGTACCACATTACTACGTGATGCAAACTAGAAAAAACCCAGGATCCGTTCAACAAGTATGTGAAGAATGCGAAAGTATGAGTCTGATCAGTGAAAATCTCAGGCCTTACCTAGACCTAACTTGCGTTGTCCTCTAAAATATTGATGGAAACCAGGTTTCATTGACTGTTTCAGTGTGGTACTACATTACTACGTGATGCAATCCAGAAAAAGCCCAGGATCTAGCCATCAAGTATGAGAAATATGCGAATGAATGAGCCTGATGAGAGCAAATCCCAAACCTAACCTAGACCTAACATGCGTTATCCTCTAAAATATTGAGCGAAACCAGGTTTAATGGACTGTTTCAGTGTGGTACCACACTACTTCGTGATCCAAACCAGAAAAAACCCAGTATCTGTTCAACAAGTATGTGAAAAACGCTAAACTGTGAGCCTGATGAGGGCATATCTTAGAGCTAACCCAGACCTAAGACGCGTTAACCTCTAAAATATTTATCCAGACCAGGTTTCATTGAATGTTTCAGTGTGGTACCACTTTACTACGTAATCCAATCCAGAAATAGCCCAGGATCTAGCCATGAAGTATGAGAAATATGCGAAAGTAAGAGCCTGATGAGGGCAAATCCTAGACCTATCCCAGACCTAACTTGCGTTATCCTCTAAAATATTTATCAAGACCAGGTTTAATTGAATGTTTCGGTGTGGTACCACACTACTTCGTGATCCAAACCAGAAAAAACCCAGGATCCGTTCAACAAGTATGTGAAGAATGCGAAAGTATGAGTCTGATGAGTGAAAATCCCAGGCCTAACCTAGACCTAACATGCGCTGTCCTCTAAAATATTGATGGAAACCAGGTTTCATTGACAGTTTCAGTGTGGTACCACAATTCTACGTGATCCAAACCAGAAAAAACCCAGGATCAGTTCAACAAGTATGTGAAGAATGCAATAGTATGAGTCTGATGAGTGAAAATCCCAGGCCTAACCTAGACCTAACATGCGTTATCCTCTAAAATATTGATCGAAACCTGGTTTAATCGACTGTTTCAGTGTGGTACCACATTACTATGTGATCCAAACCAGAAAATAACCCAGGATCTGTTCAAGGAGTATGTGAAGTGTGCGAAAGTATGAGTCTGATGAGATCAAATCCCAGACCTCACCCAGACCTAACTTGCGTTATCCCCTAAAATATTGATCGAAACCAGGTTTAATCGACTGTTTCAGTGTGGTACCACATTACTACGTGATCCAAACCAGAAAAAACCCAGGATCCGTTCAACAAGTATGTGAAGAATGCGGTAGTATGAGTCTGATGAGTGAAAATCCCAGACCTAACCTAGACCTAACATGCGTTGTCCTCTAAAATATTGATCCAGACCAGGTTTAATTGAATGTTTCAGCGTCGTACCACACTACTACGTGATCCAAACCAGAAAAAACCCAGGATCTGTTCAACAAGTGTGTGAAAAACGCGAAAGTATGAGCCTGATGTCGGCAAATCCCAGACATATCCCAGACCTAACTTGCGTTGTCCTCTAAGATATTGATGGAAACCAGGTTTAATTGACTGTTTCAGTGTTGTACTTCATTACTACGTGATGCAATCCAGAAGAAGCCCAGGAGCTAGCCATCAAGTATGAGAAATATGCGAAAGAATGAGCCTGATGAGAGCAAATCCCAGGCCTAACCTAGACCTAACATGAATTATTCTCTAAAATATTGATCGAAACCAGGTTTAATTGACTGTTTCAGTGTGGTCCCACATTACTACGTGATCCAAACCAGAAAAAACCCAGGATCCGTTCAACAAGTATGTGAAGAATGCGAAAGTATGAGTCTGATGAGGTCAAATCCCAGACCATTCCCAGACTTAACTTGCGTTATCCTCTAAAATATTGATCGAAACCAGGTTTAATCGACTGTTTCAGTGTGGTACCACATTACTACGTGATCCAAACCAGAAAAATTCAGGGATCTAGCCATCAAGTATGTGAAGAATGCGAAAGTATGAGTCTGATGAGTGAAAATCCCAGGCCTAACCTAGACCTAACATGCGTTATCCTCTAAAATATTGATCCAAACCAGGTTTAATGGACTGTTTCATCGTGGTACCACACTACTACGTGATTCAAACCAGAAAAAACCCAGGATCTGTTCAACAAGTATGTGAAAAACGCGAAAGTATGAGCCTGATGAGGGCAAATCCCAGACATATCCCAGACCTAACTTGCGTTGTCCTCTAAGATATTGATCGAAACCAGGTTTAATCGACTGTTTCAGTGTGGTACCACATTACTATGTGATCCAAACCAGAAAATAACCAAGGATCTGTTCAAGGAGTATGTGAAGTGTGCGAAAGTATGAGTCTGATGAGGTCAAATCTCTGTCCTATCCCAGACCTAACTTGCGTTATCCTCTAAAATATTGATCGAAACCAGGTTTAATCGACTGTTTCAGTGCGGTACCACATTACTACGTGATCCAAACCAGAAAAAACCCAGGATCAGTTCAACAAGTATGTGAAGAATGCGAAAGTATGAGTCTGATGAGTGTAATTCCCAGGGCTAACCTTGACATAACATGCGTTATCCTCTAAAATATTGATCGAAACCAGGTTTAATCGACTGTTTCAGTGTGGTATCACACTACTACGTGACCCAAACCAGAAAAAACCCAGGATCTGCTCAACAAGTATGTGAAAAACGCGAAAGTATGAGCCTGATGAGGGCAAATCCCAGACCTATCCCAGACCTAACTTGCGTTATCCACTAAAATATTGATCGTAACCAGGTTTAATTGACCGTTTCAGTGTGGTACCACATAACTACGTGATCCAAACCAGAAAAAACCCAGGATCCGTTCAACAAGTATGTGAAAAATGCGAAAGTATGAGTCCGAACAGTGAAAATCTCAGGCCTTACCTAGACCTAACTTGCGTTGTCGTCTAAAATATTGATTGAAACCAGGTTTCATTGACTGTTTCAGTGTGGTACCACATTACTACGTGATCCAAACCAGAAAAAACCCAGGATCCGTTCAACAAGTATGTGAAGAATGCGAAAGTATGAGTCTGATGAGTGAAAATCCCAGGCCTAACCTAGACCTAACATGCGCTGTCCTCTAAAATATTGATGGAAACCAGGTTTCATTGACAGTTTCAGTGTGGTACCACAATACTACGTGATCCAAACCAGAAAAAACCCAGGATCAGTTCAACAAGTATGTGAAGAATGCGAAAGTATGAGTCTGATGA
This sequence comes from Colletes latitarsis, assembly GCF_051014445.1. Taxonomy (NCBI): domain Eukaryota; kingdom Metazoa; phylum Arthropoda; class Insecta; order Hymenoptera; family Colletidae; genus Colletes; species Colletes latitarsis. Next base: position 18,778,311 of record NW_027488366.1, read on the forward strand.
GTGTAATTCCCAGGGCTAACCTAGCCCTAACATGCGTTGTCCTCTAAAATATTGATGGAAACCAGGTTTCATTGACTGTTTCAGTGTGGTACTACATTACTACGTGATGCAATCCAGAAAAATCCCAGGATCTAGCCATCAAGTATGAGAAATATGCGAAAGAATGAGCCTGATGAGAGCAAATCCCAGACCTAACATAGACCTAACATGAATTATTCTCTAAAATATTGATCGAAACCAGGTTTAATGGACTGTTTCAGTGTGGTCCCACATTACTACGTGATCCACACCAGAAATAACCCAGGATCCGTTCAACAAGTATGTGAAGAATGCGAAAGTATGAGTCTGATGAGTGAAAATCCCACGCCTAACCTAGACCTAACATGCGTTATCCTCTAAAATATTGATCCAAACCAGGTTTAATGGACTGTTTCAGCGTGGTACCACACTACTACGTGATCCAAACCAGAAAAAACCCAGGGTCTCTTCAACAAGTATGTGAAAAACGCGAAAGTATGAGCCTGATGAGGGCAAATCCCAGACATATCCCAGACCTAACTTGCGTTGTCCTCTAAGATATTGATGGAGACCAGGTTTAATTGACTGTTTCAGTGTTGTACTTCGTTACTACGTGATGCAATCCAGAAAAAGCCCAGGATCTAGCCATCAAGTATGTGAAGAATGCGAAAGTATGAGTCTGATGAGTGAAAATCCCAGGCCTAACCTAGACCTAACATGCGTTATCCTCTAAAATATTGATCCAAACCAGGTTTACTGGACTGTTTCAGCGTGGTACCACACTACTACGTGATGCAAACCAGAAAAAACCCAGGATCTGTTCAACAAGTATGTGAAGAATGCGAAAGTATGAGTCTGATGAGGTCAAATCCCAGACCATTCCCTGACTTAACTTGCGTTGTCCTCTAAGATATTGATCGAAACCAGGTTTAATCGACTGTTTCAGTGTGGTACCACATTACTATGTGATCCAAACCAGAAAATAACCAAGGATCTGTTCAAGGAGTATGTGAAGTGTGCGAAAGTATGAGTCTGATGAGGTCAAATCCCTGTCCTATCCCAGACCTAACTTGCGTTATCCTCTAAAATATTGATCGAAACCAGGTTTAATCGACTGTTTCAGTGCGGTACCACATTACTACGTGATGCAAACCAGAAAAAACCCAGGATCAGTTCAACAAGTATGTGAAGAATGCGGAAGTATGAGTCTGATGAGTGTAATTCCCAGGGCTAACCTTGACATAACATGCGTTATCCTCTAAAATATTGATCGAAACCAGGTTTAATCGACTGTTTCAGTGTGGTATCACACTACTACGTGACCCAAACCAGAAAAAACCCAGGATCTGTTCAACAAGTATGTGAAAAACGCGAAAGTATGAGCCTGATGAGGGCAAATCCCAGACCTATCCCAGACCTAACTTGCGTTATCCACTAAAATATTGATCGTAACCAGGTTTAATTGACCGTTTCAGTGTGGTACCGCACTACTACGTGATCCAAACCAGAAAAAACCCAGGATCAGTTCAACAAGTATGTGAAAAATGCGAAAGTATGAGTCCGATCAGTGAAAATCTCAGGCCTTACCTAGACCTAACTTGCGTTGTCGTCTAAAATATTGATTGAAACCAGGTTTCATTGACTGTTTCAGTGTGGTACCACATTACTACGTGATCCAAACCAGAAAAAACCCAGGATCCGTTCAACAAGTATGTGAAGAATGCGAAAGTATGAGTCTGATGAGTGAAAATCCCAGGCCTAACCTAGACCTAACATGCGCTGTCCTCTAAAATATTGATGGAAACCAGGTTTCATTGACAGTTTCAGTGTGGTACCACAATACTACGTGATCCAAACCAGAAAAAACCCAGGATCAGTTCAACAAGTATGTTAAGAATGCGAAAGTATGAGTCTGATGAGTGTAATTCCCAGGGCTAACCTAGCCCTAACATGCGTTGTCCTCTAAAATATTGATGGAAACCAGGTTTCATTGACTGTTTCAGTGTGGTACTACATTACTACGTGATGCAATCCAGAAAAAGCCCAGGATCTAGCCATCAAGTATGAGAAATATGCGAAAGAATGAGCCTGATGAGAGCAAATCCCAGACCTAACATAGACCTAACATGAATTATTCTCTAAAATATTGATCGAAACCAGGTTTAATGGACTGTTTCAGTGTGGTCCCACATTACTACGTGATCCAAACCAGAAATAACCCAGGATCCGTTCAACAAGTATGTGAAGAATGCGAAAGTATGAGTCTGATGAGTGAAAATCCCAGGCCTAACCTAGACCTAACATGCGTTATCCTCTAAAATATTGATCCAAACCAGGTTTAATGGACTGTTTCAGCGTGGTACCACACTACTACGTGATCCAAACCAGAAAAAACCCAGGGTCCCTTCAACAAGTATGTGAAAAACGCGAAAGTATGAGTCTGATGAGGGCAAACCCCAGACATATCCCAGACCAAACTTGCGTTGTCCTCTAAGATATTTATGGAAACCAGGTTTAATTGACTGCTTCAGTGTTGTACTTCATTAATACGTGATGCAATCCAGAAAAAGCCCAGGATCTAGCCATCAAGTATGAGAAATATGCGAAAGTATGAGCCTGATGAGGGCAAATCCCAGGCCTAACCTAGACCTAACATGCGTTATCCTCCAAAATATTGATCGAAACCTGGTTTAATCGACTGTTTCAGTGTGGTACCACATTACTATGTGATCCAAACCAGAAAAAACCCAGGATCCGTTCAACAAGTATGTGAAGAATGCGAAAGTATGAGTCTGATGAGTGAAAATCCCAGGCCTAACCTAGACCTAACATGCGCTGTCCTCTAAAATATTGATGGAAACCAGGTTTCATTGACAGTTTCAGTGTGGTACCACAATTCTACGTGATCCAAACCAGAAAAAACCCAGGATCAGTTCAACAAGTATGTGAAGAATGCGAAAGTATGAGTCTGATGAGTGTAATTCCCAGGGCTAACCTAGCCCTAACATGCGTTGTCCTCTAAAATATTGATGGAAACCAGGTTTCATTGACTATTTCAGTGCGGTACCACATTACTACGTGATCCAAACCAGAAAAAACCCAGGATCAGTTCAACAAGTATGTGAAGAATGCGAAAGTATGAGTCTGATGAGTGAGAATCCCAGGGCTAACATAGACCTAACATGCGTTATCCTCTAAAATATTGATCCAGACCAGGTTTAATTGAATGTTTCAGCGTCGTACCACACTACTACGTGATCCAAACCAGACAAAACCCAGGATCTGTTCAACAAGTGTGTGAAAAACGCGAAAGTATGAGCCTGATGACGGCAAATCCCAGACATATCCCAGACCTAACTTGCGTTGTCCTCTAAGATATTGATGGAAACCAGGTTTAATTGACTGTTTCAGTGTTGTACCTCATTACTACGTGATGCAATCCAGAAAAAGCCCAGGAGCTAGCCATCAAGTATGAGAAATATGCGAAAGAATGAGCCTGATGAGAGCAAATCCCAGGCCTAACCTAGACCTAACATGAATTATTCTCTAAAATATTGATCGAAACCAGGTTTAATTGACTGTTTCAGTGTGGTCCCACATTACTACGTGATCCAAACCAGAAAAAACCCAGGATCCGTTCAACAAGTATGTGAAGAATGCGAAAGTATGAGTCTGATGAGGTCAAATCCCAGACCATTCCCAGACTTAACTTGCGTTATCCTCTAAAATATTGATCGAAACCAGGTTTAATCGACTGCTTCAGTGTGGTACCACACTACTACGTGATTCAAACCAGAAAAAACCCAGGATCTGTTCAAGGAGTATGTGAAGTGTGCGAAAGTATGAGTCTGATGAGATCAAATCCCAGACCTCACCCAGACCTAACTTGCGTTATCCCCTAAAATATTGATCGAAACCAGGTTTAATCGACTGTTTCAGTGTGGTACCACATTACTACGTGATCCAAACCAGAAAAAACCCAGGATCCGTTCAACAAGTATGTGAAGAATGCGGTAGTATGGGTCTGATGAGTGAAAATCCCAGACCTAACCTAGACCTAACGTGCGTTATCCTCTAAAATATTGATCCAGACCAGGTTTAATTGAATGTTTCAGCGTGGTACCACACTACTACGTGATCCAAACCAGAGAAAACCCAGGATCTGTTCAACAAGTATGTGAAGAATGCGGTAGTATGAGTCTGATGAGATCAAATCCCAGACCTCACCCAGACCTAACTTGCGTTATCCCCTAAAATATTGATCGAAACCAGGTTTAATCGACTGTTTCAGTGTGGTACCACATTACTACGTGATCCAAACCAGAAAAAACCCAGGATCCGTTCAACAAGTATGTGAAGAATGCGGTAGTATGAGTCTGATGAGTGAAAATCCCAGACCTAACCTAGACCTAACGTGCGTTATCCTCTAAAATATTGATCCAGACCAGGTTTAATTGAATGTTTCAGCGTGGTACCACACTACTACGTGATCCAAACCAGAAAAAACCCAGGATCTGTTCAACAAGTGTGTGGAATCGCGAAAGTATGAGCCTGATGACGGTAAATCCCAGACATATCCCAGACCTAACTTACGTTGTCCTCTAAGATATTGATGGAAACCAGGTTTAATTAACTGTTTCAGTGTTGTACTTCATTACTACGTGATGCAATCCAGAAAAAGCCCAGGAGCTAGCCATCAAGTATGAGAAATATGCGAAAGAATGAGCCTGATGAGAGCAAATCCCAGGCCTAACCTAGACCTAACATGAATTATTCTCTAAAATATTGATCGAAACCAGGTTTAATTGACTGTTTCAGTGTGGTCCCACATTACTACGTGATCCAAACCAGAAAAAACCCAGGATCCGTTCAACAAGTATGTGAAGAATGCGGTAGTATGAGTCTGATGAGTGAAAATCCCAGACCTAACCTAGACCTAACATGCGTTATCCTCTAAAATATTGATCCAGACCAGGTTTAATTGAATGTTTCAGCGTCGTACCACACTACTACGTGATCCAAACCAGAAAAAACCCAGGATCTGTTCAACAAGTGTGTGAAAAACGCGAGAGTATGAGCCTGATGACGGCAAATCCCAGACATATCCCAGACCTAACCTGCGTTATCCACTAAAATATTGATCGTAACCAGGTTTAATTGACCGTTTCAGTGTGGTACCACATTACTACGTGACCCAAACCAGAAAAAACCCAGGATCTGTTCAACAAGTATGTGAAAAACGCGAAAGTATGAGCCTGATGAGGGCAAATCCCAGACCTATCCCAGACCTAACTTGCGTTATCCACTAAAATATTGATCGAAACCAGGTTTAATTGACCGTTTCAGTGTGGTACCACATTACTACGTGATCCAAACCAGAAAAAACCCAGGATCCGTTCAACAAGTATGTGAAAAATACGAAAGTATGAGTCCGATCAGTGAAAATCTCAGGCCTTACCTAGACCTAACTTGCGTTGTCGTCTAAAATATTGATTGAAACCAGGTTTCATTGACTGTTTCAGTGTGGTACCACATTACTACGTGATCCAAACCAGAAAAAACCCAGGATCCGTTCAACAAGTATGTGAAGAATGCGAAAGTATGAGTCTGATGAGTGAAAATCCCAGGCCTAACCTAGACCTAACATGCGCTGTCCTCTAAAATATTGATGGAAACCAGGTTTCATTGACAGTTTCAGTGTGGTACCACAATACTACGTGATCCAAACCAGAAAAAACCCAGGATCAGTTCAACAAGTATGTGAAGAATGCGAAAGTATGAGTCTGATGAGTGTAATTCCCAGGGCTAACCTAGCCCTAACATGCGTTGTCCTCTAAAATATTGATGGAAACCAGGTTTCATTGACTGTTTCAGTGTGGTACTACATTACTACGTGATGCAATCCAGAAAAAGCCCAGGATCTAGCCATCAAGTATGAGAAATATGCGAAAGAATGAGCCTGATGAGAGCAAATCCCAGACCTAACATAGACCTAACATGAATTATTCTCTAAAATATTGATCGAAACCAGGTTTAATGGACTGTTTCAGTGTGGTCCCACATTACTACGTGATCCAAACCAGAAATAACCCAGGATCCGTTCAACAAGTATGTGAAGAATGCGAAAGTATGAGTCTGATGAGTGAAAATCCCAGGCCTAACCTAGACCTAACATGCGCTGTCCTCTAAAATATTGATGGAAACCAGGTTTCATTGACAGTTTCAGTGTGGTACCACAATACTACGTGATCCAAACCAGAAAAAACCCAGGGTCTCTTCAACAAGTATGTGAAAAACGCGAAAGTATGAGCCTGATGAGGGCAAACCCCAGACATATCCCAGACCAAACTTGCGTTGTCCTCTAAGATATTTATGGAAACCAGGTTTAATTGACTGCTTCATTGTTGTACTTCATTACTACGTGATGCAATCCAGAAAAAGCCCAGGATCTAGCCATCAAGTATGAGAAATATGCGAAAGTATGAGCCTGATGAGGGCAAATCCCAGGCCTAACCTAGACCTAACATGCGTTATCCTCCAAAATATTGATCGAAACCTGGTTTAATCGACTGTTTCAGTGTGGTACCACATTAATATGTGATCCAAACCAGAAAATAACCCAGGATCTGATCAAGGAGTATGTGAAGTGTGCGAAAGTATGAGTCTGATGAGGTCAAATCCCAGACCTATCCCAGACCTAACTTGCGTTATCCTCTAAAATATTGATCGAAACCAGGTTTAATGGACTGTTTCAGTGTGGTACCACACTACTTCGTGATCCATACCAGAAAAAACCCAGGATCTGTTCGACAAGTATGTGAAGAACGCTAAACTGTGAGCCTGATGAGGGGAAGATGAGGGCAATCTTAGACCTAACCCAGACCTAAGATGCGTTATCCTCTAAAATATTTATCCAGACCAGGTTTCATTGAATGTTTCAGTGTGGTACCACTTTACTACGTGATCCAATCCAGAAATAGCCTAGGATCTAGCCATGAAGTATGAGAAATATGCGAAAGTAAGAGCCTGATGAGGGCAAATCCTAGACCTATCCCAGACCTAGCTTGCGTTATCCTCTAAAATATTGATCGAAACCAGGTTTAATTGACGGTTTCAGCGTGGTACCACATTACTACGTGATACAATCCAGAAAGAGCTCAGGATCTAGCCATGAAGTATGAGAAATATGCGAAAGTATGAGCCTGATGAGGGCAAATCCCAGGCCTAACCTAGACCTAACATGCGTTATCCTCCAAAATATTGATCGAAACCTGGTTTAATCGACTGTTTCAGTGTGGTACCACATTACTATGTGATCCAAACCAGAAAATAACCCAGGATCTGTTCAAGGAGTATGTGAAGTGTGCGAAAGTATGAGTCTGATGAGGTCAAATCCCAGACCTATCCCAGACCTAACTTGCGTTATCCTCTAAAATATTGATCGAAACCAGGTTTAATCGACTATTTCAGTGCGGTACCACATTACTACGTGATCCAAACCAGAAAAAACCCAGGATCAGTTCAACAAGTATGTGAAGAATGCGAAAGTATGAGTCTGATGAGTGAGAATCCCAGGGCTAACATAGACCTAACATGCGTTATCCTCTAAAATATTGATCGAAACCAGGTTTAATCGACTGTTTCAGTGTGGTACCACATTACTACGTGATCCAAACCAGAAAAAACCCAGGATCAGTTCAACAAGTATGTGAAGAATGCGAAAGTATGAGTCTGATGAGTGAAATTCCCAGGGCAAACCTAGACCTAACATGCGTTATCCTCTAAAATATTGATCGAAACCAGGTTTAATCGACTGTTTCAGTGTGGTACCACATTACTATGTGATCGAAACCAGAAAAAACCCAGGATCTGTTCAACAAGTATGTGAAAAACGCTAAACTGTGAGCCTGATGAGGGCATATCTTAGACCTAACCTAGACCTAAGATGCGTTAACCTCTAAAATATTTATCCAGACCAGGTTTCATTGAATGTTTCAGTGTGGTACCACTTTACTACGTGATCCAATCTAGAAATAGCCCAGGATCTAGCCATGAAGTATGAGAAATATGCGAAAGTAAGAGCCTGATGAGGGCAAATCCTAGACCTATCCCAGACCTAACTTGCGTTATCCTCTAAAATATTTATCAAGACCAGGTTTAATTGAATGTTTCAGTGTGGTACCACATTACTACGTGATGCAAACTAGAAAAAACCCAGGATCCGTTCAACAAGTATGTGAAGAATGCGAAAGTATGAGTCTGATCAGTGAAAATCTCAGGCCTTACCTAGACCTAACTTGCGCTGTCCTCTAAAATATTGATGGAAACCAGGTTTCATTGACTGTTTCAGTGTGGTACTACATTACTACGTGATGCAATCCAGAAAAAGCCCAGGATCTAGCCATCAAGTATGAGAAATATGCGAATGAATGAGCCTGATGAGAGCAAATCCCAGACCTAACCTAGACCTAACATGCGTTATCCTCTAAAATATTGAGCGAAACCAGGTTTAATGGACTGTTTCAGTGTGGTACCACACTACTTCGTGATCCAAACCAGAAAAAACCCAGTATCTGTTCAACAAGTATGTGAAAAACGCTAAACTGTGAGCCTGATGAGGGCATATCATAGAGCTAACCCAGACCTAAGATGCGTTAACCTCTAAAATATTTATCCAGACCAGGTTTCATTGAATGTTTCAGTGTGGTACCACTTTACTAGGTGATCCAATCCAGAAATAGCCCAGGATCTAGCCATGAAGTATGAGAAATATGCGAAAGTAAGAGCCTGATGAGGGCAAATCCTAGACCTAACCTAGACCTAACGTGCGTTATCCTCTAAAATATTGATCCAGACCAGGTTTAATTGAATGTTTCAGCGTGGTACCACACTACTACGTGATCCAAACCAGAAAAAACCCAGGATCTGTTCAACAAGTGTGTGAAAAACGCGAAAGTATGAGCCTGATGACGGCAAATCCCAGACATATCCCAGACCTAACTTACGTTGTCCTCTAAAATATTGATCGAAACCAGGTTTAATCGACGGTTTCAGCGTGGTACCACATTACTACGTGATACAATCCAGAAAGAGCCCAGGATCTAGCCATGAAGAATGAGAAATATGCGAAAGTATGAGCCTGATGAGGGCAAATCCCAGGCCTAACCTAGACCTAACATGCGTTATCCTCCAAAATATTGATCGAAACCTGGTTTAATCGACTGTTTCAGTGTGGTACCACATTACTATGTGATCCAAACCAGAAAATAACCCAGGATCTGTTCAAGGAGTATGTGAAGTGTGCGAAAGTATGAGTCTGATGAGATCAAATCCCAGACCTCACCCAGACCTAACTTGCGTTATCCCCTAAAATATTGATCGAAACCAGGTTTAATCGACTGTTTCAGTGTGGTACCACATTACTACGTGATCCAAACCAGAAAAAACCCAGGATCCGTTCAACAAGTATGTGAAGAATGCGGTAGTATGAGTCTGATGAGTGAAAATCCCAGACCTAACCTAGACCTAACGTGCGTTATCCTCTAAAATA